>NC_026006.2:26682367-26824867 GCF_000442705.2 Elaeis guineensis | reverse complement strand
ATATGCATGTCCCGACACGAAATTCCAACACAAAATTGAGCTTTATGTCCAGCCATCTCATTCTACTGGTACTAATCATCCAAGCTCATTTGAACAATAGCTTGGATTTGTGCTTTCTTATTATCTGGATGAGAGGGCTCTTCTGACTCCTTATAATGGTTAGAAGGTGGCTCTACCACTTGGTGGTCCACATTTGCCTTTTTCTGGACAATCCTCTCCTTTGCTACTCTAAAATTGGTGAAATACTTTATCAGCTGGTGGATGTCTTATGGATATTTGTGGCATATGGATACATCGAGATAATCATTAACCAGGTACTTCTTCAATCTAGTTACCTTTTTTTGCTTAAACTTTGTGTTGCAGCAGTTGCACCTCCAGTGATACCGATCTGAGAGCATTTGCCCATGATCATATCCAATATTATGCTCTGGATCTTTTTTCTTGATACATTTATTCTTGCAGAGTTATCAAGCATGCCGGTTTATTAATTATTCAAAATTCGTAAAATTTCATGATGATAAAAATATATTTTCTATTTCAAAAAATATTTTTGAATTATCTAATATTTAGTACTAATTTCTTATATTTTGTGCTATTTTTTTATAATATTTAAATTAAAAAATAATATTAAATATTATAAATTTAGAAAAATATATTTTATATTTTCAAAAATAATTCTGAATTATGTATCATATAGTACTAATTTTTATTTTTATTGATTATATATTTTTAATATTTTTAAAAAATTTAATTTTTAAAATTAAAAATTTTAAAAAATTAATTTGAGCACAGATCTATATAGAACCTTATAATAGATGTTATATATGTTCTTAGCCTATGGGCTATATCAAAGGCTACTTATTTCAATTTTATTCAAATTTGGGCATAGGCCACTAGGTGTATGATCTTGTCTACACTTGAATAAATAGACACCAAATTTAGATTGAGAGTAGCTTGTATATCTTTAAACAAGTTTGTAATTTTATAGTTATTTTTTGGAATTTTTTTTAAAATTTTTAATAATTTTTTTTAATTAAAAAATTATATATTTAATTAAATGTTTTAGTCTTCTTATGTAGATCATGCATAGATTTATGGCATATCATGAAATCATATATCAAAATTTTCGATTTTGGCATCACCTGTCCTTATTTTCCAATTTTTTCGGCATTTTTCGATGCTGAAAAGAAAAAAAAGAAAAGAAATGAGGTGGGGTAGAGCCAATTTACTTTGTTTTGGGTTGGATTCTCCTTGAGTCATTGAAATCATCTGTTCTTTTGGCAAAATTTGAGGGGGGGCTTTGAAAAGGAAAATGAATAGGAAGGCCTGGCCTTCTTAAGCCTTTCTAGCATGGAAAGAGGGGGGTTGGATTTAGGGATAGGTATGGGTTCTACAAAAAATATCCAAAACAAGTTCGGATCAGGTATAGGTAATGATATACTCCGACCCAAATCCGATCTGATATAACTTTAATATATATTCTTCTTTCAAAATTATAATGATTTTATATTATTTACATGTACTCGATTCAATCCGACCCGACCCGACCAACCCCTCTTATTTATATATTGGATCCGACCCGACCCGACCCGACCTGCATCTTTACTTGATCCGATCTGACCCAATCCGAGGTAGGTACGGTATCGATATGAGTATGAGATTTTTACTTATGGGATGGGTATAGGTATGGGCCGACCCATTGCCATCCCTAGATGGGGGCGGGGGTGGGGGCGGGGGCGGGGGCGGGCGCGGGCGCGGGGGGACGGTGTGAATCGAGTGGTTCTCACCAGTTTAGCTCCGAACCCCCAGTTCGGAGTGGTTTATGGCATTTTCTGAAAATACGGGCCGAATAGTGCTAGTTCCAGGCCGGTTTGGTTTGATATGGGATGAACCAGACATTTTGGCCTGGTTTAGCGGACCATGGTTTTGTCTCATTACTATTGTTTCTATGTTTATAAGTTTTTCAGATATCTTAGTAGTCTAGCAAGTTAAGGCTATCAAAAGGATAAGTGAGTAAGAGAGGTTGTTGAATTCTTTAAGACTTGAATTGTTGATTTCTCAGATTTTCTTACTATAAATTCATGATCTTAATGAACCCAAAAGAATCTTACATAAACCTGGTGTCAATATTGCAACGAGGTAGAATAATCCAGGAAACATAAATTTCCAATAAGTGGAAGTTGCAAGTAAAATACTTCAAGGGTGAAATGCCTGCATGGTAGTGCATGTGAAAACCTGCTACGTGACTCACATCTATACCCTTATTTGTTAGGGTCTTCTAGTAGATATGGAGCCTGCAAGAAATATTGTTAGATATGTTTGGAGAACTCAAAAATTTTGGTTTATAACTTTATAGTAGAAGTTTCTGAGTTCTGATTTATACCTGAGTCTTTTGCCCTTCTGTAAGATATATGTGCAAATTTAAGGTACATGCCTTCAGAAATAAATTAAATATCTCTTTCAGTTGCGTAAGCATGCTTTGTTCTACTATGCTACAATGAGAAGATCCCTACGAGAGAAATAAAGTGAAATAAACCAAACTTCATTAGGAAATCAGCTTTTAAATGGTCCACGTATGCCCAATTATATCAATACTTATGATGACTAAGCATCAAATGAGAGTCAACTTGCAGTTATTCATCGGTGCTGACTGACAATTTTTGGTTAGAAGACCAAATTCTACATCAAGTACACTGTACAGAAATAAAAAATATAGCAATAAAATGGGGGTATTTTAATACAATGGATGTAATATGGAATGATGAAGTGCTTTGGCTTTATATTCTTGTTTTTGCCTAAGATAATTGGAGTAAGATTTGGCTTTGTGAGTGATGTTTCTGTCAAACCCCTTTCCTCCCTCTTAGAGCCCACAAACTGCTTCCTGGAAGTCCTTGTGTCAAGCATTAGTTGAATGGTTGGATATCCCCCATCTCAATATCCTGCTATATTTTTGTTATACTTAGGTCCACTATAGATATGCATAAGTTCATGTTCAACAAAAATCTTTTACTTTGGTACGAATAGAACCAAAACCATGAGAAGAGGATGATAATTGTTGATGACTTGGATCTTTTAATGGATGGAGAAATAAGGAAAGATGCGATATTGGTAGAAAGAAGGAAATCAAAGAAGGGATGAATCTAGAAAAATGTGTTAATTCTATTTGGGAATAGTAATTTTATAAATATGTTCCCACGTTATCTAAATGCTTTCTGATAGGGGTGAAAGTGGTTGGATAATATCAATTCGAATCCGTTTTCATATCATAATCTATCCGGATATGGATAGCAATTTGAGCATTTGACTAATATCCGTATCCGTATCCATTAATGAAAAATGAATATGGATATGCATAGATAACTATCTGATCTGTATTTGAAAATTTGATTCTGTTTATAATCTTATTTAATTTTATATAGCACTCATGAACTTTTAAAGAAAATATATAACCACATTAACATACTATTAATTTGATTTATGATCCACTTAGTAATATCTTTGTTTCCATAGTCATAAGTTTAGTTATCCGACTTATATTAATATTTATATCCATACTTTCAGTATCTGACTTGTATCCATACCCATTTAAAATTAATATGGATATAAATTTTTGCATCTAACTAATATCGATATACATATCTGTATTTGTCAAATAAAACTAATATGGATATGGATATACTGTCATCCAATCGGTATCTTATCCGGTTTCAGCCCTTCTTTTTGATGTAAAGCATGTACTCAGTCGAGCAATCCTTGTTTGCTGATTTAATTAACAAATTCTAGTCCATAAAAGAAGTGAAAGTGGCATTAATGAACCTTAGTGTTACCAGTGCTATCTAGACTCTCAAAATTTAAAAATTGTTGTGTTGGACAACTGTATTCTTCAAAAGCACTTCTTGACACTTGAAATCATTAAAACATCATCATATCACCGCTCCATATCAATGACTAGTACTGCTCCATGGAGGTGTAATACCTGAAATTACATTTGAACAGGGGTTATACCTAATCTCTCATGCTATAGGACCATTAAGCCATCTGATTATTTGTTACATGTGGATAAATTTTGTGTGCAGAGACATGCTTATTTACAAGATACAGACCAGTCTCTATTTTTTTTTTTAGAAAAAAGTTGCTGCATCAAATTCTTTGCATACCCTGACTTCGTAAAGGACCTTAGCATTATCCAATTGAAGTGAATTAGTCAATAAACTAATTACAATCTTGTTGTTGGATTGTATTAACTGTTAATGTGTTATTCTTGTGTTGATGTTCAAGTTTACATCATGATAATGCCAGCTGAGGATTGTCTTTCAAGAAGAGTCCTTGTTAACTGATTCTTGAAGGATGTGCGACAAGCGCCGGAGTGTTGGATATATGTTCTGTTATACATACATACGTATGTGACTTATCATATTGAGTTAGAAGTTGACTTTTCTAGACTGATGACACATTTGACGTTGCTGAAAGGAGTTTGATAGAACAATGTTTAAAGGAGCTGACAATAGGGACATATCATTACTTTGTTGAAGCGAAGGTTGGAAACTCTGTCAGTTTCAATTGAGCTTGTTGTGTTTTGGTTTTGACAATTTTGGCAGTTGTGGTACTTTCAGTCCAGGTACTGGAGTTTCCACAGAAACATTAAAAAATAAGAAAAAAATAGAGGAAAAAAAATTAAAGGAAGCATATATTAAAAATTTAGAATATTTTTATTGTTTGGAATCATTGGATGTACAGTTTCAGGGTCTTGAATTGAGAGTCTGAGATCATAATTACTGTTTAAAATATATCAAGACCAATAGGAATGCTAAAAATCATTACTCATCAATTTGAAGTGTGATATATCATTCAATTGTTTGATAAAGCTACTTATCTAATGCATAACTGTATAAATGCTTGCCAGAGTAAAATACACAGGTATAAAACTGCATATAGATATGAATTTGATGTGACATTAACCGTCATATTAACCAAGTAGTAACAAATAAATTATATAATTAGTAAAGTTTAAAAGGGCCATAGTTAAGAAATAGCTAATCGCTGCCAGAGATGTATGCTCCTTGATTTTTTTTTTTTTTAAAAAAATATAAGCTTAATTTCTTAAAAGCTCTTATCAGGGTTCAATAGCAAGTTTTCCCCCATTGGAAGCTCTCACTCACTCATAAATATTGGAAATTAATTTTAATTCACCCATACAAGTTGTTAAGTAACATTCAACAAACCATAGTCATGCACATGCTTTAGACTATTTTGTTAAATCTTGCCAACTTCTTAGATGAAGTTTCAGATGTCAAATTGATTAAAGCAACCAAATTAGCATATTTTTCAAGAGATAAAAGGTTATTATAGTAATGTGTACTTTACTGCACCCAGGGGGCAGCCACACAAGTCCTTGTGACCAAGGGACGAGGAAGTGGATTTATGACCTATTTTTTAAGGGAAAAATAGGAAACGATAGAAGATACACATGAACGGGCATGTGGTGAAAATAGTTTGGAAACCAGAGATGGGTGAGGCCTATGGTAATGAATTTGGAAAGGATAACTTGGTGAACATGCCTCTGTTATCCTAATCTAGAACTTTGACAATATCAAATGCCTGATGTACAGGAATTTGTGTCATTAATACCTGAAAAAGAACATAAAAATGAAAACTGAGTAACATTATTGGGGTTGCTGAGAAAAGGTTTATGTGACTAGAAAGAGATTAAAACTAAAGGCAAGCCATGTAAAGGATGCAATATTGCTGTTTGCATTCACTATTTAGGAAAAAAAAGTTGAATACTATAGTTCCATTCACTACTTGTCTATTTGGTAGGGGATGACCTACTGAGTAGGCATTTGCTTTCTCAGAGCTAGAAACTTGGAACTCCAAGTAAGTAATGGCACTTCTATTTACAAATGCAGCTATTGATGTAGGTTATCGATAACTTGGGGATCTTGCCTTGGAGCCAAAAGGCCTAGATGAGGCTTACAGGTGAATTGCAATAACGTGAAGATGAGCAACATGCCTTGAAAATGTAAGCAACACAAAGTAAAGAAAATGGTATTTAAAATGAACTTTGAACAACATGCTGAAAATTGAAAATAAAGAAAATGGTATTTAAAATACCCACTAGACTGCCATCACACATTTATATACTTTAGTTTTCATGCATCTGTTAGATCCCAAATACATGTTGGCACTAATTAGAAAAATGCTATGCATAATAAGGTGCTTGTGATGCTTCGCCTCAATTTTTTTGCCTATTGCATTCAGTATGCTGCAAGTCTTAATCTATGTCTCAATGCAGCTTAACACAGATGTGGAAAATGATGCTTGACTGCCACATGAAGCAGTATAATGTCATCTTGGTAGCATGCAACAATGGCAACACCAAAGTCTCCATTAGGTCGGAGTCTCATCACCAGGCCACCATCCTCCTTGAGTTCGAGCTGAATTCTTTGTGTTCAAACTTCACAAAGTGGATCTCGATGCAAAAATCCTACCTCGAAGCCATAAACCGGTGGCTTCACAAATGCATATTCCCACTAAGACAGAAGCCCTCAAAGAAAAAGCCAATAGAGTTCGATCCAAAAAAGCATATTGCTCCACCAATATTTGTTACTTGCCAAGACTGGTTGGTCCTACTGGATAAGTTGCCCAGCAAGGAAGTAGCAGATGCTATAAAAGATCTTGTGACTGTGACGACCCATTTCCTGCCTCGCCAGGAGAAAAGCCATGAGAATTCAAAGTTATCATTCACATTCTCTCGAAAGGCAGGGCATAGTGCTGGGCTCGAAGGAGATGTTCGGAGAAGCGAATCCCCTGTGGATTGGAGTCTGAAGCATGACAGCTTTCAGTCAGGTTTGGTGGTCTTCTTAGATCGGTTGAAAACTTTTGCTGAGTCATCTGTAATGCAGTATGAAATTCTCCAGAAGTCCATCAATGAAGCTCATGTTATTTACAACAAGAATGGTTGGTCGAGGACATGATTGTCCTCTGTTTTTGAAAGTTCTTGAGGGCCTCAAGGGATGAAGGAAGAAAATGACAGCTGGTTAATAATGGTTGAATAAGTTGATTGGAGGTGTAAGCCAATGAAGGTATTGGAGAGGGGGCCCTGTAAACGTCTCCCTTTGTAAATTTACTTGGGGAATAAAAGGTTTTTAGGTTGGTGGTTTGTGTATAGTTTTAAAATAAGTGCACCAGCAGGGCCAATTTGTGTTTGGCTGCAAGTAGATTTCTGCCGACCGAGTGTAGTCTCGTTAGATGTACAAAGTGGAGGTGGGTTTTCTGTTTTATCTAGCGGTTGTAATTTTTTCCATATCATCCATTGGGTGCATTAGTGGGTTGTTGATGATAAGAAATGAAACGTGTGCTATATTGATAGATCTGTACATTGTATAGATGCTCAGAAACTCATACTATATTTTCAATAATATGTGCATGGCTTTTTGTCTTTAGTCAACGCTACTGTGCTGTTTGTTGGCCTTTGAAACTTTTAGGTGAACACAAATGAGTACAACGTGGTGCTCTCCAATTTCGTATGTGATAATAACCTCCTTCCAAAGTTTTAACCTCTTGGTGCTGCCCAATGGAATTGCTTGTAGGCCATACACAATAAATGAGAGAAAAATGACATTTTATCAATCAGCCTTATGATAGTTGTGTTTCTTCTGGTTTGTGGATGGTTTGAGATAACAAAATCTGTCTGGATATTTATTGGAGGACCAAAGCCTGACCAATTAATCTGGTTCACCTCGCGGATTGGTAAGGCCATGAGCATCGAACGACGCCCATGGCTGGTGCATCCCTTGACTTCAAGAGCAGACTATGGGCGATTTAATGGGCATGTGGGCTGACTAGCTTGAGTGTGCAGATCGTCTGCGGGATCCAACTGATTGATTCCTTCCAAAGCTGCTGGCTTATATTTAACAGATGCAAGTTATGGTTTGCCAAAATGTAAGTTCTTCAGCATGAAACAAATTTCATGGAATAAACAGCATCTTGTAACATTTGACTTAATGTTGGCCAAATTTTAAGGAGATGGTGGAAAAGCCTCAATAACTGGGACGGCTACGGCTTTTTCAATTCTTTTGTACTAATATGAGTGTTTTTATTGTTTTTTGGAAGAAATGGGGGGCTGGGGAGGGAGCTGCATGAGGATTTAATTAAAAAAAAAAAGTTCTAAGCCCAGAGAAAAAGAAGGTAAACCATTTAGTTATATTTATTTTTTTTAACAAAAAAAAGGTTCAAGTGAAACATTTTATTTGAAATGTGATTAAGAATATTGTTGAAATAAGCATTTCTATAACAGGGCTTGTTTGACATTCAGAAACAGATACCAATCAGATAAACGCCCAGGCTACGGAGGAGGTTGATTTGGTCGGTAAAGGTTAAGAATGCACCTTGATATCTTTTTCCCCTGGCGATCAAGCACAAACAAAGAATGGTGTTGTGGCTCGGGATAAGAATGCAAGGTTGTTCAGTTTGGCTCCTTATTCAATCAGAAAAAAAAAAAAAAAAAAATCCTTAAGATGGATTCACTGGATGAAGCACTAACATTATTTTATTTTATTTTACTTGTTTTATTTGTGCGAAGATGGACAACGTCCATTGCTTATCCTCTATTTGGTATGAAGAATAGATTAATGGAAGAATGGATAAAAGAGAGGATGGATAGATTTTTATTTATCCTCTTATATGTTTGGTAGAATATGGAAGGATAGATGTGAATGATTCTCTCATCTATTTAGAGGTATTTGGTTGGGGAGAGTGGGGGTCTGGAATCGGATTCAGAATGAGTGACTCTTATTCCAACTGTTTGGTTAGAAGAAGTCCCATTTCAATTTTAGGGTGGAATGAGAATTGCTTAATTTATATAGAACTCAATCCCTACTCTTCTCTATGGATTCAAATTTCTATTCCAATTCCGATTTCGATTCCGATTCCAGTCACAAATCAAATGCTTCGGAAGATTTGGCCATTCCGATTTCGATTCCAAGCCATTCCGATTCCCATTTTGATTGCGGTTACGAACCAAACATCTCCTTAGTATAAAGAAATGAAAAAAAGGATGGATAAAGTTTATATATATTTTCATTAAACCACTCTTTGATAAAAATATTATTATTATTAATTTGTAACACTTATTTTTATTAAAGAAGTGGAGAAATATATAAATTATAGTTTTTATAATTTATAATTATATAAATATTTTATTTAATTTAGTTTAATAAATAATTTTATAAATTAATTAAATATGAATAAATTTATTTATATATTAATGATAAAAATAACTAATTAATTTATAATTTATTTTAAATAGTTAATTAATTTTATATAAATAGTTAACTAAAAAATAATTATAAATAAAAATAAAAGATAATTTTAATTATTTACTTATTATTATGAAAATTATGTACTGAAATTAAAATAATAGTAATAAAATTTAATAGTATAGGTAAAATAAAAAATATGTATAAATAAAATAGTGAAGAAGTGCTAAGATTTTATCAAAAAGTTAAGAAGGGATAATTTTATTAATGTAGAAACCCACTCCTCATATGCTCCATCATTCATTTTTTGTATTCCCCTAATCTGGTGGGATGCAAAATCATAGGTTCGGAGGGATAGATAATCTCTTCTTTTCATCCATCATCTCTAAAATTTTTTAAATTAAACGATGAATAGAAGATATCCATCTTTTCAACCTTATCTATTCTTTCTCTTACGGTTCTGATCAAGTGTAGGATTAAAGTTTAGGAGCTAAATGCATGGGGCAATGACCGAGTAAATGTTTAGATGACATTACAATATCCAATCTGCTGGCCAGTATGGCCAGTTGAAAAACAAATCACCCCAAGAGTCACTAGGGTTTAGCCCAAATCTGGCTCGCTCTAGGACTCTCAGAGTACGTCGAAGCGAGGAGGAAAGAAGACTCCCAAGCGGTGTCTTGTCCACCCAGCACACGCAAGGCACGCGCAGCAAAAGGGGGTCCAAGCATGATTAAATTGGGCCCACATTGGTTTCAGTTAGGCTGGGTCTTTATAGTCCAATCAAAAAATATGAGAAGCCATCTTATTGTTTATAGTTAGAGCCCAAAATTGACATGCGAATTAATCAAAACAGACAAACTAACTTAAGAGACTTAAAATTAATTCTAGTTATAGCACGAAAAGGTCATCCATTGCTAACAGATGAAAGCAATAATCAAAGTGATTGGTATTTAGACCAAAAATAGCATGAGAGAGATCTATTTGTATGTTTATGCATCTGCATCCTGTAGACACCCACCTTTGGCATCCTTAGCACTTCGGAGGTGTCTATTTATGTGACGCCCTAAACCTGAAATTTTCTCTCTTAGGACCAAAATACTATCCAAAAAAATGCATACTTCATCCGCCTTTGCATCGGGCAACTTCGTTCTTGTGATGCCACGTACTTGTCACCGAAGCCTTCTAATTGGCTACTGTCACATATTCTAGTTCATAATTCCTGCACTTTTAGTACAGATGGCGAAAACCTTATTGTTTGAATGTTCTAACGGCAAGATTGCGTTGTCAGCTTCAAGTTAACCTTAGCACCTTCCCAATGACCTGTGTTAGTGCGGAACCACCCAACAGCCCAATAGCGTTTAGAGGTTATTGCTTTGCCATCCTGATGGAAGGGATTTGTTGTCTCACACTAGAGATAAAATTAGATTAGATATCAATATATCTTAATGCATAGTTGCTTTGTTTGGCAAATACGGATATGGATATTGGTGCTGCAAGTCTCCAGATCGAAGCTGAAGTGGCTAGGGTTGGATGCCATCCGAAAATCAAACTGCTGGAGGGAATCTGCAAAGAAAGTCTATACTTGTTGGGGGGTTTTTCAGTGGGAGACCTCCGATGCTTAAGCGGAGCTTGAGAACAATAGAGAAAAGAAGGAGAATGATGAGAAAGAGATAGATTTTCTCTCTGAAAGTTGTTCTTATCTGAGGGTCCCCTTCATACCTCTTCATAAGAAGGTGGAGTAGAAGATTGCTCGTCAGAATCTGTAGATCGCTAGGTTGCTCTGATCGGCAGGTTATCTCTATAACACTTGGCCCCCATTTTTGAGTTCGAAGTGACTTTACGGCTTTGGATAAAGGAAGTAGTTGATCTTCAAACTGGCCATTGGTTGTTGATCTGGTTCTCCCTTGAGAGCATTCATTTTGCTATAACCAGTGGAGGGAATTTCAAAGTGTCATCAATGCATTGCTTCACAATCCATGCCATTATTATGAGGGAAAGGAGCTCGAGGGGTCACGGAATAATGGCTTGGGAGTGAAGAGATTGAGAGATCATTCCCGAGTTCGTTGGGATCTACCATGTGTCAGGTGCTGATAAACCTTTAACCATGCTTTGTAGATTACCTCATGCTGTTTGACTTGAGAAGGGTGTGATGAAGAGTCTCAAGGTTTGTCACTTCTAATGTTGGCCAAGTGGCAAGATCTAGTAGTTCGATGGTTGAATCTCTGCCATTGGTAGTTTGTATAAATGGACCACTCATTCGGCCAGATTTTCTGCCACTCAATTGCTGGTTGCCTTCTTGTTGTCATAGTTGTCAGGGGAAGGCACTTTCTTCCTCTCGCTGACACCGTCTCCATTAATGTTGGTGATCACTTTATCTCCCAGTTGATCCTTCATCCTCGATCTTACAGTGATGAGGCTGTTGTACTCATCCATCAAATTGGCAGTAAAGAGGAGAATGATTTCTTCAGGCAGAGAATCTTTGATGAAGAAATTGAGGGGTACCTAGTTGAGGGTTCCTGCTCTTGTTCTGGCATGTTCCATAGGAACGTCAAGTATAAACCTGGTGGAGATCGAGGATGAGCTGATAACGATTGGGCTACTACAATCTATCGCATCGATAGCTTTAGAGTTGGCTCAGGCTCCCTCTCCTCCAGCAGGCCGAACCCTACCTCCTCTCTGGGTGTCAAGTAGGTTGGCAAGGTCCGAGATGGGTCCCTCCCTGCCCAGGGGTGAAGAGAGGTTCGCCACCATCATGAAGACAGTGTGGAGGGATGCCTCCACTCTCTAGACCACTAGCTCATATGGGAGCTGGTGGAGATGATTCTACTGCCAGTTGATTGGTTGGAGAGGGGGGCTCGCCCCCTGGAGGAGGTCATAGAGGCCTTCTATGTTGGCCTTCTTGGGGTGAGTTCCTACTTTTCATGCTTGCTTCTAGCTTTTAGTTGTGGCTCTTAACTCTTATCTTTCCATGTAGCTAGTACATGATATTGCTATTCTCAATTGGAAACTTTGGGTGTCCGAAGCCTAGAAAAGGGCCACAGAGGAGATGAGGCTAACCACCGAGGCAGCTAGGAAGGCGATCGAGGACATGTTGAAGCTCGTCGAGGCTATAGTTGAGGAGGAGAGGGCGAAAGTCATTACTGAGGCCAGATCCAAAAATATTAAGGAGTATAAGGCTTCGACAGATTTTGAGAATGAGGTTGCTGAAGGTTCTTTGTTTGCTTATATATATGGCTTCCATGCTTGTAATGCATGTATGCAGTGGATGGTCTTCAAATTAGACTTGAGATGTTATTGTTAGATATATGCTCTAGAAGCCAATCGAGCTGACACATTAATTTTTTTTAGGACATAATTTTGTACTTGACCTAATTATTTAGAACAATTAGTTTTCATTCATATAATATATATGTCCATGAATTATCCAAAAAATTAATAAAATAATGATACATATTTTCAAGAGTTGAGAATTTAAGGTATGTATCATTGATGGTTAATTTTTAAATTACTTTCGATCGATGGATCATCACGAGGATAGTGAATGATCTAGATAAATTGATATATGGATCACTGTCCTTAGGGGTAGATAAGTCTCAAGTTTATGGTATGGAGATACTGAAATAAGAGTACAGATATTTGTTAGAGAATAAAGATACCGAATATGACCAACATGAAAAGTTACTTGGATATTTGCTCACTTGTTAGTGACTTTCTCAATGCTATAGTAGTGTGAGTGGTTCTTTGATTTGTGGTGCCTTAGCTATTTACAATGAGATTGCTATAATTTGAATACACCATAACTTGATCTCCTAGCTATATAGAATCATGAGGTGTATGTTGATTGCAGTAGATTCATTTAGTAATAGGATATATACTTAGATGGGATCTATCAATCTTAGTAGAAAAGAAAAAGTCCTATGTGATTTATGAGATTTAGTTTAGAAGACCTTGATCAGGATAGAGCGAAAGATGAAAAAGTGTTTCTATACTTTTTACATAAAAATTTAAGTCGAATAAATCTAACATATGACAGATGACAAGGTTTGATGAATTTTGCATAATCTCCATCTTGTCGGGACTCGCGATAGAAGAATAAAATCATACAGTAACTACATGTAGAGGTTCATTACTTTTATTTTGTTAGGTTATCACTATATACTGCTTGGAGTCACTAGTAGATCGTGAGACCAATGAGAATTATTTTGATGATCAATAATTCTCGATTGGGTAAGTTAAAATTGTTCCAATCTATTGAAAAAAGTTTCAATAATATTTTGATGGAGATCAAAATATATCTTACTACCAGACAGAATAGAACTTATGGGATCATATACAAAAGAGGTTCTGATTGGTCAGATTGTCGAATAGTGATTTTGAATTATAATAGGATCTAATTTTCAATTTGATTGATGATTGGACTAATATATAAATATTACATGAAGGACTTACTAAGAGTTAGTAAGTCATAGGAGGACTTATCTATAAATATTGCTAGATTATTTGATTTGATCAAATAATAGGGTTGAGTCTTAGTCAAATTAAATTCAAGTTTAATTTGATTAGATTTGGTTGGAGTTTGAATCAGATTGGATTTCATTGATTTAAAGGGTTTAGACTAACTCCATAATTATTTGACTTATTTGGAAATCTAAATCAATTTAGATTCAGACCCAAGCCAAATATGAATTTAACCCATAGGACTCTTCCTTGAGATGTCTCACGCCCCATAAGATGGAATCACCGATTGGTTTTGGCGTGAGAAAAGAGAGCGCACAAGGGAGGTCAGCTACAAGGAGTCCTAGAAAGTATGGACTCTATCTTGAAACCCTAAGGCATGTGGTTTAAAAAGGAGATTAGTTGGGCCACCTCCTAATTTTCATGCACAAAAGAAGGGTGGTTGGCGTGAAACCAAAGGGTGGGCACCTCTTCCTTTCTTTCTTACAACCAAAAGTTGGTTGTTGAGAGATACCTTCTCTCTCTTTTGTCCAAGAGTTGGACATGGCTCTCTTTCTCCCTTCTCCTTCGTAGATGTCTAAGAGTTGGACATGCTCCTTCATCTCCCTCTCTTCTAGATTCAGTCCAAGAGTTGGATGGAATGAAAAGAAGAGAGATTTGATCTCTCATCTTTTTCCTTTCTCAAGATCTTCTTGCATTTCTTTTGAGAAGAAAAAAAGAGTAAAAAAATTAGATTAGATCTGATTTCTTTGAGATTTTTAGATCAGATTAGATCTAATTTATTTCTCCTATTAAAGATCTATTTGATTCCCTTGAGAAGAGAATCAAAAGAGAGGATTGATTCGACAAAAAGAAGCGATCTCTGTAAAGGAGCTAGCACTTCGGTGAGATTGAGATCTCCTGATCAAATCAGTCTCATGTGGATACTTGTAGAGGTTAAATACTTGTACAGCTTCAATGGATCTTGGAGACATCCATGGATAATCAGATCGTAGGTTTAGCAGATCATGAAGATATCCACGGATCATCGGATTACAGTGAAGTTCTACCGCGTAAAGATAAAAATCAGATTTTTATTTATGCATAGATTTTAATCTTTTATATATGATGATACCTGACTTTATATAAAGATATGATCTCTTTGTATACTTGATTAGATTAGATCTAGTTAGAGATTTATTTTTAACATCATTTTGACATAAGGTTGCTCTGACATAACATTGAAATATTATGTTGCATGGTTGTTCTAGAACGATGTTGAAATAATTTTTGAAATTTTCTTCTTCTATGTGTTTAAAAATTTTGAAATCTTTGCATGCATACTGGATCACTTTGTGATGGCATTTTTCAACAATGGTATCAGAGCCATCTCATAATTATAAGATTAAGATCTAAATTTTAGATCTAAAAATTATTTTCAAATATGAAATTATAATGATTATGGAGAAGAGATGGAGTTTAAGATCTAAAAATCTATTTTCAGATATAAAAATCTGAATAATTGAAATTCATATGATGGATTTCATGATCTGAAAATTTATTTTCAGATCTGAAATTTAGATTATTTTATGTTCATACATTATTTTCAAGATCTAAAAATTATTTTCAAATCTAAAAATCTGATTTCTTATATTCATGCATCCAATATTTTGTATCTAATTTTCATATGATGTGAACCTTGTTAGATCTGAATTTTATTTTTGTTATATGTTCATGCATGAGATGATGTTCATAGATAGAGATTCATCTTGATGTGATCTGTGATGATATAGATATTTTCAAGTTAAAATAATTTGATTGAATGTAAGATAAGATTTTATAAATTAATCTAAGATCATCCTAATATAAGGTTGCCTTGACATAACGAGGGTCGTTATGTGGTATGATTGTCCTAGTATGAAAAGAGATTGATGCAAAAAATATCATAAGAAATTAGCATGAACATAAGGACTATCTGATAGTCATGTGTGTATTTTCATGGACACATATAGTGATCTCTATGAATCACTACAAATCTTTGGTATAGGACTGTATCATGAATGCACTTTAGATGGTTGCAATTTCTCAATCTATAATGAGGAACCAAAAGCCAAGCCAAATTTGAAATAGGTGGACCTATTGGTGTTTAAGGAAAGTGCTGCCTAGCAAGACAACCCAAGAGAGGAGGGGAGGTGAATTGGATTTTCAAAAATTTTAATAGGATATATACTGTTTTTGCAAAATAGTGAAGTGATAATGAGTATTGAAAGTTATGTGATTGAGCAAACTAAAATGCAAAGAGATGATAAGTAGAAAAGCAAGCATGCAGCAAACGAATACCATAATTTTTATAGTGGTTCGGTGCCCCCAGCACCTACGTCCACTCTCCAAGATCCACTTAAAATTTTACTATAATCTATCCAAGATTACAGCTGGATAATTTTTTTGGGCTCATTATCTAAAATTCAGATGATTTTACATCGGATCACCAACCACAACCTACATAAAGTCATCCCTTGACTTATAATCTAATTTTTAAGCTTGGATGAGTCTATCCTCTAGTTTTAAAATCTAATTGAATCTAGTTACAATGAAAGTTGAAAGAAAAAGAACAATAGAATACTAAAGCTCCTTTAATGAGCAGATTGGAAGTCGATGAAGCTTGATTGTTGAGTGCTTGAATGCTTGCAGTTAAGGCTCTTGAATACTTCTTCAATGATCTCATAAAAGTCAAGAAGAAGTAGGTTGAAAGTTGGTGAATTTTTTTGAACATAATGAATACTGAAAAGTTACTCTTTTTCACTTTTAACAGTTTGAACAGTCACTTCTTTTTGTTTCTTTAACTTTCCTTTTATATTTGAATGATTCGTACTAAGTTTGATATTATTTGAGCCCAAAACTAGCCATTTTTGCTTGTTGGAGATGAAATATAGCCGTTGAAAAAGTTCTGTGAAAAATCTGGATTGCTGTAGACTAGCCGTTATGGCTGTCAGGGCTTCATGAGTCAACTCGGACTGACCTCAAGTCGACTCAACTAATCTTTGAGTTGACTCGGATGATTTTGAGTTGACTCAATTTTAGATAGCAGAAATATGGCTCTCTATAATTCTTATCCTCTGAGACTGAGTCGTCTCGATTCTATTTCGAGTCGACTTAAAAATATTTTGAGTCAACTCAATCTCAGGCCGCAGAAAGTTATTCTTTGTTCTCTGAGATAGAATCGACTCGACTTGTTCTGAGTCATCTCGATATCGTGCCATTCCTGCATGCCATCTTCAAAACATGCCAGAGTTGACTCTATTCCATCTTGAGTCGACTCAATCTCCTTCAAATAATCTTTTTGCATGAAATTCGACTCCAACTCATGTCTCATTGGCTCAAGGTGTTTTCAGTTTGCTTCAACCCATTTTAATGGTGCTTTGCATCTATAAAAATATTCTTAAGAAAAACATGAAAGATATTAGTATTTGTCTATACTTCAATGTTTGGTCATCATCAAAATCATCTGTGGGGTAAACAATCTCTCTCATTTTGATGATGACAAAATATTAAGCATATGCAAAAGAATAACTCAAATTTTATTCCAATTAAACCATATATAGAGTATGAATGGATTTGTAGAAACTTAATCATGATACTCAATTCTGTATAATTAAGTATGATTGCAAAAATTTTGATTAGCAAGAGTTGAGCAGTTTTCTCCCCCTCAAGGAGTGCTCCCCCTTAATTTAAACTTTTCTTGTTAGAGATTTTTAAAACTCTTAAAATGTTAAGATTTTTAATCTAAAATTATTCATTATTCATTATTCATTATAGCTCTTTATCTATTCTTTTTTCTCCCTTTTTGTCATCATCAAAATCAAGCAATGAGGGACAATGACAATAAAGCAAAAGTGCATTGCATTGAAGAAGTAACTATTACATTTTATATATGTGTATGGCTTTGTAAAAAGGGACTTTAAGCAATACACAAAGTTGTCAGCAATACATGATTAAGGACTAATATAAAGATAAACATAGATAACATGTTTGTATTGTGTACAAAAGGTTCCATTCAAACAATACAACACTTGATGACATTCAAAAAAAACATGAAAGACAAAAAACATACTTAGTTTCTAACCCTAAGAAAGCTACTCCTCATCTGATGGAAACTCAATGATGGGTTCAGATCCAGATCTTTGCAAAGAGCCTAGGATGGATAGGAGGGAAGCTAGTGTCAGGTCTAACAATGGCACTGAATGGAGGTCTGACAGTGGATAAGTAAGGCTAGCTAGGGGAGGATCTAGGTAGAGAAGAAGGTAGGGATATCCGAGCCCAGAGCTGACCAAGTTGCACCTCAACTCTCTAAATAGTAGTGATGATAATCTCCGCATTGTCGTGCTGAGAAATAACACTCTTCTAGCAATTTTGGCTACCTCTGTAGTCAAAAGCTTAGCATTCACAGATGTCCCATTCTATTCTTTCTTCAAAATTTCCAACCTCTGGGACAAGATGCTAATTTGTTGACTGAGGTGTTCAAACTATCCCTCAGATGACACTTTTTGCTCATCAAGACTCTGAGCAATCTGATGCTGAAAGTCAGTGAATAAATCTTCCATTCTCTTTATAACCTTTTCCATGGCTTGTTCCACAACCCTTTCAAAGCTAAAACTGTGATGTACAAAGGATGTGTGGGGAGAAGCTAGGGCTGGAAAATCTTGTGGTGCTGCTAAGGGAGGTGCTGACGAGGGGCTTGTTGTTGAAGGTGAACTAGGTGCAGTAGCTGGAAAAGGAAGAGAGGGTGGTCTCTGCGGTTCAAGACCATCTGAGTGCTCTCCTTCTTCACCCTCAACTTCTCCTCTGGCCTGCTCTTATCTTGACTCCATCAAAACCCATCTGCCCTAAACCTTATGAATCTTCATGCGATGCAAGGTCTTGGCATTAAAATAATCAGTATGCAAGAGTTCTCTGAATTCTTCTCCCTCAAGATCAATCTGAAAGTCTTTAAAAATTAAAGTAAATACCATACCGTATAGGAGACAAGCTTTTGATCTATTTGTTAGATGTATGCCCGAGAAGCCAATCTTGACTGACGCAATCATATTTTTAGAATATATTTTTGTACTTGATGGGTAGTTTATTTTCATTCATATTGTATGTGTCCATGAATTATCTAAAGGATTAACAAGATGATGACACATATTCTTAAAAGGTTAAAAATTTGAGGTATATGTCATTAGTGGTTAATTTCTAAATTACTCTCGATCGTAGGATCATCATGGGGATGGTGATTGGTCTGAATAGACTGGTGTATGGATCCTTCCTTTAGGCAGATGAGTTTTGAGTTTACAATGTAGGGGGACTGGAGTGAGAGTATAGGTAGTTGTTAGAGAACAACTGACATGGAGCATGATCAATACGAGAAGTCACATGGATGTGTGCTAACTCATTAGTGACTTTCTCGATACTGTGATTTTATGAATAGTCCTTTGACCTGTGGTGCCATGACTGCTCACAGTGAGGCTACTGGAGTTTGACTATATCAAAATATTATCTCAATGAGTCTTTATAGTAAATATTGGCAATAGTTGACCATTGTGGGAGCAGGGTGCATATCTAGATGGGATCTATCGATCTCAGCAAAAAGAAATAGTCCTATGGGATTTGAGATACTGAGTCTTTAAGTCTATAGCCATAGCAATGTGATTGATGAAAAAAAAATTTTATAAGAATCACAGTCAGACTCGAGCTAATTGAATCTATCATATGATCGATGTTGAGGCTTAATGATTTATCCATAATCTGTCATTTGGTCGAGACTCATGATAAAGGGACTAAATCATACGGTAACTATATCTAGAGGTTTATCACTTTTATTCTACTGAGTTGTCACTATATACTGCTAGGTATCACTGGTGGATTGTAAGAGCTCACTAGGATTATTCTGGATCAACAATCCTTGTTGAGTGAGAGTAGAATCATTCTGACCCATTGAAAAAAATTTCAATGATACTATGATAGAGATTATGATATATTTCACTATCAGACAGAATAGAACATATGAGATTAGACATAATAGAGATTTTTGACTGATTAAATGGTTGAGTTATAATTATAAATTTCAATAAGATTTAATTATCAATATGATTGATGATTAATCTAATCTAATGCGATTGAAAGATTCACTAAGTATTAATGAATTGTAGGAAAATCAATTAGCAATTAGATTACTGTCGGCTCAATCTGATTAAGCTATAGGATTTAAATTAGATTAAATAAAATTAAATTAAGTTTAGATTGGTTTGAGTTTGATTAGATCAAGCCTAATTGGTTTATGAGATAACTCAATTGTATAAAGAGAACAATTCTTACTTTGACTAGGACTTGATTGAATCAATTTTTTAATTAGATTTAGATTTAATTTAGATTTAATAGAGTTCCTAACTAGACTAGGAATTAACTTAAATTTGGTTGCTAACTAATCCTAAATTGGTTAGGATTAAGTCAGATTTAAATTAGATTTAAATTAGTAAACAAATGAATCCTAGTTGGACTAGGATTTCTCCTTGGCACCACCTCTCTTTTTATGCCACCTAAGCCCACCACTAAATCTAATTTGGTGTGTGGTTGGACTAGCCAAAGCATCTCCACACCACCTCTCTTATATCCAATTTTGGTTGAGATCAAATATGATTTGATCTGATTTTGATTGGATCAAAATAAGACTCCCAGTTTGATTGGATTTGATCCTGTCAAACCTAGTCTTACACAAACTCTAGCCTTATCACCCTTGGATGCCTCCTATTTAAATAGAGAGATTTTGGGATGTGGAGGAGCATCTAAAAACCTCTTTTTGGGCATGGGTTTTCTTTAGGGGTATGGGAAAATTCAAGGGAGAAAAAGAGAAAGGTTCTTTCCTCTCCAAGTCTTCTTCCTCCTACACCTTATCTTCTTCCTTATTGAGATCATCTTGGAGATTGAAGGAGATCCTGCTCAACCATCAAAAAAGTATTCTCTACAAGGGAGCTAGTACCCCAGAGAGAACAAAGAGCCTCTGATCAGATTAGGCCTTGCATGAATATCTGTAAAGGTCGGACATGTGTGCGGCTACAACAGAACTTGAAGGCATCCACAGATCTAAATTCGAGAAGAAGTTCTATGATTGAGGTATGTGATTCGATCATAAATAAATTTTTTAATCTTTAAAATTAGATACTTTATATCTTATTTATCATCATATGAACTAGATCAATAGGTGTAAGATTTTGATCTATGCATGTGTAGGATTAAAATTATTTTAATCTTGACTTTCGCTGCATAAATTTAAAATTATTTTGAAATCTGCATGCAAAATACTAAAATTCCATCAGTAGTAATAGAGCCATGGGTTCATATGCATAAGAATAAGATAAGATCTGATTTCTAAATTAGATCTAAAATTAATCTGATATAGATCCGATATCGGTACGAAATAAGGTTGTCCTGGCATAAGGTTTACCTCTTATATTGAAAAGATTATCCTATATCAATGTTGGATATGTTAAAAAATATTTTCAAAATTTTAGATTTGATTTTATTCATATATGAGATGTATGAATATTTTTAGATCTGATATATCATGATTTGTTCGATATTATATGAAACAAGACTGTCCTAGCAAAAAATTTGCCCCTTATGTTGAAAAGATTGTTTTATATCAATGCTGAATATTTTTAGATCTGATTTTAAATTATAGGTGATTATCAATTTAGATCTAAAAAAATTAACATTTAGATCTGATTATTTATCATATATGAGATATATGAGTAGTGGCTTAGATTTAAAATTGTTTCATACATCTAAAAAATTGAAAACTAATTTCAATACCATAACATGCATGATTTGAAAAAAGTTTTCGAAATCTAATTCTTAATTCATACATAAGATGTATGGTTTTATGTTTAGATTTGAAAAGAGTTTTGAGATCTGAATTTGATTCGTATATATGATATATAAAAGCATGCTTAGGTCTGAAATTAGTTTCTATGATCTGAATTTTATTCATATATATGATATATAATTATATGTATGATCTAAAAATTATTAAACTTACTTTTTATGCAAAGAATTTAGATTTAAAAGTTTAGATTTAAGATATGAAATTTGTATATATGCATGAGAGATTGATCATGGGTAGATCAAATTAGATCATATAATTGGATTACAAATAGAATTTTTGATTTGATCATACTGGGTCTAAATTGACTTAGCGATTGATCAAATTGAGTCAAGTATTGATTAGGATTAGATCAATAGAGCTTAAGATCATAATATCATTGTTGATCGAATCGATAGACACCCATATGTAGAATCGATTAACCTAAGGACCTAATTCGGCTCTGTGGTTCGAGCCCAATTCACTTAAGCTAATCTATTTGGATCAATTGATCAATTGATATCTAAGACAAGTAATTGAGAGGTAGTTACTTAATTAGGACCCTTGATCCATCAAGGGGGAGCCTCCCATCGATCTCTACTTGACCAATTTAGAAGACTGAGTCATGAATATAGTTGCTTGGTAATTTGGTTTAACTCATGTCAATTAGATCAGTCATGTGATGATTGATTAGATGAGATCTGAATTAAACCTTTCTATAAATATTAAGTTTTATGGTCTTTCATCATTGTAGATATGCAGGCGTTCTACCGACATGGATTGTTCTCGACTGATTATAGTGATTCAGTTATACTGAGAACACGCAACCACTCTATTAGCAAAGAGTTCCTCCAGAGCAAGAATGGGATTGAGCCCAATATCTATCAGATAAGAGACCCAATGATGACTTTGCATTTGTTTGTGAATGGTGGGTTAGGCTTAACTAAGAAGTATGATCAATATCTATCAGGTGAGCCTACATTACTTAAAGATCAAGTCACTGAAATATGCTTAGAAAAGCATCTAGATAGAGTTATCCATACATCGGTGTACATGTTATCAATATCTATTAGATGAGGTATATGGCATCAATGGGACAGCATCACCTATTAGAAATTCAGTTGTCATGTTAGGATTTTCACTTCTCCACCCGGAGAGTATAGGGATCCAAAAAAATAGTGGGAGCCTATTTGTTTCTAAAAGTTTCTAGAGCAAATATAAAATTAAGTATAAATATCTAACTAAAATTTTTACTCTCTGCTGTTTATTGTGTCTGCTCCCAACCCTCTAGCTTGAATCTTAGATATCAACCATTTAACCGAATCTAAATACATTGACTGGCTCAGAAACTTAAGAATCGTTCTTAATTTTTTAGAAAGTTAGACCATATTGTTGACCAAGATATCCCAATATTATTAGCCTATCCAATCCAAAGTCAACGAGCTATATTTGATAAGTGGATGGATAATGACAATGAAGGTAGGTATTTTATGTTGGTGTCCATGTCAGATGAACTCCAATGTATGCATGAGAATATGTACACTGCCAAGCACATACCGATTCCTTCTTGATTTGTATAGGTAGTTTATGGTAAACTACCATATGAATAACCATGATATCTATCACCTTATCTAAATTGATCAATATGTTGGTAATTAAGAAACCTTAAAAAGTTCAGAGGTATAGACCTGAAGAGCTTAAAGAACTAAGGACGTGCCTTTGGAAGGCATGTCGGAATTGCTTAAAACTGATCTTACAATTTTCTCTTCTCCCAATTGAGTATTAGACTCTAGTGCCTGTTTATGCACTTTAGTATAGGATCTAAAGGAAGATAGAAGGTTGAGAGAAGGTGAAGTAACCCTTTGAGTTGGCAATAGGGCAAAAGTTGCACTATGGCCATAGGTATCTAACCTCCGTGTCTACCATTTGGCTTTAGTTCTTAGAGACAGTCTCTATCATTTACATGGTGATGTATCTATGAACTTATTTGAGCAAGTAGTAAATGCCATTGGATCTGAGAGATCCAGAGTTGAGATAAATCTGAAGTATATGTGGCACCTTAGGCTAGGTCATATAGGAAAAGAAATAATTAACAGACTGGAGAAATATAGATTTTTGGGCTCATTAACTGCTAAGTCATATCTAATCTGTGTATCATCTCTTTGAAAAAAAATAACCAAGTTGCTCTTGTGAGATGAGAAAAAAAGATCACTGAGATATTTACCCTGTACACATTTGATGTGTGCGGCCCATTTGAGTGCTAGTCAAGGGAGGTTATCTCTCTTTCATTATCTTTATCGATGATCTTTCATAGTATGGGTATGTGTATGAGATATAAATTTGAATCCTTTGAAAAGTTCAAAGAATTCAAATATGAAGTAGAGAAGCAAACTAAAAAAATCATAAAGGTACTTTGATCAGATCGAGGATGCAATACCAAAGTAAGAAATTTTTTGATTATCTCATAAAAATGACATAGTTTTATAGTGGACTCCTCATAGTACACCCCAACTCAATGGGATATCTGAGAGAAAGATTAGGACCGTATGAGATATAGATCGATCCATGATGAATTTTACTGATTTATCTTTATTTTTTTGGAGACATACTTTACTTTTAAAATTTATCTATTGAATAGAGTTCTCTCTAAATCTATCTATCACATCATATGAGATATGACATGGTAAAAAAATTAAATCTTGATCATCTCAAGATTTGGAGATATCTAGCCTGTGTCAAGCGACAGTAGGCGGATATGTTAGAGGCTAGGTCTATGAGAGCTCATTTCATATGGTATCCTAAAGAGTTAGGATACTACTTTCTCTTTTCATAAGATCACAATGTGATTGTGAGCTATCATACTATCTTCTTTGAAAAAATAGTTTATCCAAGATGAAGCAGTGGGAGAAAAGTTAAACTCGAAGAGAAAGTCTCTAAAGAGCAACGAGTCATAGGACTTATAGAACCTATTCATAATGAGCCAGTATATGTAGTACCTCTTCCACCTCAAAGATCTAGTAGGATCTTCTATCCTCATAAAAGGTACTCTGATATACTGATAGAGGATGCAGAGAAAATATTTCTCATGAGAGATAGGGAACATAGAGATGATCTCAAAATCTATAATGAGACGATGTTGGATATCGACTCTGAGAAAAGGATGTGAAATATCTTTCTTGATTGGATATGTTGAGAAGATATCTATATGGAGTAGCCTATGGATTTCACTTCCTATGATGAAGATTACAAAGTCTGCAAGCATCCCGAAGTTGGAACACTCGTTTCAATGATGTGATCAAATTGGTTTATTTTATCAAGAATGAGAAGAAATTATGTGTTTACATAAAGGTCAGTGAGAGTGCTGTTATGTTCCTATAATGTATGTAGATGACATCCTCCTGATTGGGAGTATCCTATGTTGATATAGGTTAAAATGTGGTTATATATAGAATTTTCCATGAAAGACCTAGGACAAGCATCCCATATTTTGGGAATATAAAGGTCTATAGAGATAGATCTAAAAAGATGCTTGAATTTTCATAGAAAAGTATATAAAAGAGATGCTGAAAGGGTTCAGTATAAAAAACTCTAAGAGGGGTCTGCTACCCTCTTGGGCATAGGAGTATACCATGCTATATACTCGATCTGATATAGCCATTACTGTAAATATCACGAGTAGATATCAGTCGAATCCAGGCTAGGAGTGCTGGATTACTATGAAACCATCTTTAAGTACTTGAGAAAGACTAAGAATTTATTCCTGATCTTTGGAGAAGGATCGGAGCTAGGAGTGGGAGGATACACGGATGCTGACGTTAGAATGTCTACATTAGGGTATATCCTTGTGCAATGATTGGTTTGGTATGTTGAAAGAGTTTTAAGTAAATCGATTAATGGAAGCTGAGTATGCTATAGATGTATAGGATGCAATCTGATTTTAATGTTAGTTGTAGACCTAATATCATTGTTGGAATTTCATGTCAGGATATGTATGTATGTTTCAAAATTTTTTATTATAAATAATATAGCTGAATAAAAAATTAAAATATCTTTTAATCTTAATCATGCATGCATAAAATATAGAACATAAGGATCTACTTCATATGCTAAAATTGAACATATGTTGAATTTTATACTGAAATTAAATATGTGATCGAATCACATACCTATTTTATAATTTCTTTCTTCTAATTTGGATTTGGAAGAGAGTAGGTTCTCTCTTCACCATGTAAGTGTCTGATTTCTATAGGTATCCACTCAAGATCAGTCTGGAACAGTCTTCTTTGGTGTTGATCTTTTTTCACTAAGAACAATCACCCTACAAATCTGAATGAAGCCTGGATCACGATCAACTCTTTGATCCATTCTTTAATATTTTCTTCTCTTCTTCACTTGCTCTTCTACTCTTGATTATGAAGCAATCAAAGCCTGAAAATTAGTAAGCAAGGGGATGCCCAAGCTCCTCTTGGGCGTGGAGATATAGGACGCCCAACTCCTTTAGGTATTGGGACCTTAGAAGAGAAGAGAGGGAGAAGAGAAAGGGGGTGTGCGGAGCTTCTAAGGGAGGTGTATGTTGTTGAAATTCAGAGCTAAGGATGAAGAAAAAAAGGATAGTTCAAAGTATATATTTTTAAAATTTTATAGTAAAAAATAAAAGATTAAATACTTTAATCTTCTAAACATATCTTGGACCAGATCTAAACTATTAATTAAAGATTTATGACATAAAAAATTTATATATAAAATCTGATATAAAATAAAAAATTTCATCGATCACATCGATGTTCTGAATCTGATTTAACCTTTAGATCACATCGGTTGAGTTTAGAACTCATCATCTTTTCACAAATTGATGATATCTACTACTGATAGGTATGGTACGAAGTTCTCTCCGATGTCGAGCAGTCGCACAGGTTATCCAACCTCTACAGATTGTCCACTCGAAGCCCTGATCAGATCTTCCTTTACGGAAGTGCTAGCACGTGTCGAAGGCTCTAGATGTCTCATCCAAGCTCTTTTCTTTGGATCTCTCAGACTCTTCCAGATCAAAAGATGAAGCTTCACAAGGAGGTGGTGGTGTGGGAGATTGAACAAGACTCACTCTTATATTTTTTTTCTCCTAAAATCTAGAGTTGAAATCCTAGACCCTACACCTCACACCCGAGAGGAAGAATACTTCCTCTATTTCTCACGCACAGAAGTCCAACCCACTCTCAACTTTTCATGCCCCAACTCTCAGATTTCTCATACCAAAAATTACTTCTAATCTTATACAAAATTGATTCCTTCTTAAGGGTGGCGTCCCATGGAAGATAAGGATAAGAAAAAGGTAGTTTTGAAATTTCAAACGTTGGTTGATCCTTATCACCAATTCAAATCAAATTTAAATTAAATTTTGAATCAAATTTTATCTATATCTTATGAACTCAGAGAGGGATTGACCAACATTAGAATGGTGCAAAAAATCTCATGCAAAAATACTTTATGCGTGGAGAAAAATGATGGCGTGAAGAGAAGAGTCCAACTCAATTTGGACTTTAGATTTTTATTCAAATTCAAACTCATTTGAACTCAAATTTAAACCAACCAATTTCTAACTCAAAAGAATTCAGATGTGAATGTGGAAAAGCTTCTGGGCATAAGAAAAATTCATGTAAAAAAAAAAATTGCTCGCATGAAGAATAAGAGGGCACAGAGAAAGGAGGCGTAAGGAATTTGAATTTAAATTATTTTCTCATCCAATTAGATTCTTAACCCAACCAAATTAGGTTAGACCTAATTGGATCACTAAATCTAATCTAATTAGATAATAAATAACTTTAATTAAATTTTAATCAAATCAAAAATTAATCAAGCTCAAGTCCTGATTAAATTAGGAATCAAACACCCTTAGCGATTAGGTCATCTCATAACCTAATTAGGTCAAACCAAATTGAATCTAATTCAATTAGATTTGATCCAAACTTTAATACTCTATCAAATTGAGCTAATTAATAATCTAATTACTAATCAATTTTTTTATAATTCATTAATAATTAGTGAATTAATTTATTATAATTTTTGCACAGGATTAATCATCAATCGAATTGACTATTTTATCCTGGAACAATTCTTAATCGTCAATCAACCATATGATCAGTCAGAAACTTCTTTTGAGTGTGACCCTATAGGTTTGATCCTAAGCCAGTAGTATAGAAACAATCCTCCTATACAAATCAAAATGACCATCTAACAATAATACCCGACGTCCGGATAGGTCGAAAGATTGTGAAGCATCATTCAAGAATCTATTGGCATATAGTTATCGTATTGTTGGGTATAAAATAATCCCAGCCGAAGTTTGTAAAAGGCCGACCCTTCCAGGGCTCTTCCGACTTCCAACCTTGTGTGGCGTCTTTCCAAACTCCCCCGACCGTCCGAGCTTCTATAATACCATCCAGACTTCTCCAATCATAAGCTTCTCCATTCATCTATCGGACTGCTCCAAACGCTCTCTGAACTTCACTTTCAACTGATTTTCTACAATGGTTGACTATTCTTCGAATCTTTTCCAGACTTCTCCCAACCACGATCGACTTCGAACTTTCTCCGGACTTCATTAATGACCGAGCTTCTTCAGCGGCAGGACTTCTACAGTAACAAGACTCCATCCAAGTTTCCACAGTGGTCGACCGCCTTTCGAATTTCAGCCGAACTTCTACTGCAAATGATCTACTCCGAACTTCTACTGCAAGCGGTCTACTCCGAACTTCTACTGCGAGTGGTGTACTCTGGATCTCTACTGTAAGTGAATTCCATCCGAGCTTCTACTGTAAACGAATTCCTTCTGAACTTCTATTACAGACGGACTTCAGTCGAGCTTCTTCAATAAGCGGTCCCCATCCAGACTTCTATAAAAATCGAACTTCGTCTGAACTTCCATAGCAGATGGATTTCGGATGAACTTCTACAACGGACGGACTCCAGCAGCTGGATTTCTACAACGGTCGATCGCCTCCAGTGTCTGCCATACCTCCCTAGCCATCAACCTTCAATAGCGTCAGTCGGACTTCAACAATGCCAACCGGACTTCCATAGGATCCTCCAGACTCCTCCAGCAAATGAACCTCCATAATGCCATCCGAAGTCCACTGCTGGTCGACCCTCTACCAGATTCCTCATGAAATCGGACCTCTCCGACGAGCAATCTACACACGAGCTTCTACATCAGGCAAATTTCAGACGGACTCTCCTAGCAACTGGACTCTTACCGGACTTCTCCAACAGAAAGTCTCTGTCCGAGCTTCTATAGCGGATGATTTTCGCCTGCAACATCAGCGCCCAAGGCATCCAACAATAGTGGATTCGTCAGCAACCTTGGAGACATCCGAGCTTCTCTTAGATTGCAGAAACAGAGAGCCATTCTGCTCAATCAGACGTCCCAGTCAAGCTTCAGCCGTCAAGCCCGAACTCTCTAGCAAGTCGCGACAACAGACACCCCTCCACTCTCCATAACAAACTCCACGTGGCCCTGAATGGCCCCCTGACGCCACTACTCTCCACAACAAACTCTACGTGGCTCTGAACGGCCCACTGACGCCACTACTCTCCGCAACAAACTCTGCGTGGCTCCGAACGGCCCACTAATAGGTGGTTACAGACGTCACTGTCAATCAGTTACGCTCTCCATCTATAAAAGGGGACCCCCAGATATGTTCTTCTCTAAGCTCTAAACTCTATCTTGAAACTCTGCCAAAATCTCATTTGAGTGCTCCATTTTTGTTGAAGCAGAGTACTGACTTGAGCATCGGAGGGTCTTGCCGGAGCACCCCCAACTCTAGTTTAGACTTTTCTTGCAGGTCCCGACGGCGGCCGCGGTCATCTCGACTCCAGCTTCTCTGGCGTCGGTGGAATTCTGCACCAACAGAATTGGCGCTAGAGGAAGGGGTGTGTCTTCGCAGTACTCTTATTCTTAAACGAATGCTCAACGGGACTGTCTTCGATCATCTTCTCCGACATCTTCTTCTCCTTCTCCTGCCAGATCTCCACCTAATGCCTCCCCGAAAGGCATCCACCAGGCGATCCATGACCTCCGCGGCCAGATCTCAGCGAGCTCTACAAGCTCCGACCTCGTCTCCAGTTTCTCAGGCTCCTCCTCCTCCGACAACGGCAGTCGGCATGGAGCAGTTTGACTTGCTGGTTCAGCAGGTCAGGGGCCTCATCGAAGCAGTGCAGGCCATGCAGCAGCAGCCGCGGCAGCAGCAGGCATCAGTACGGCTGGAAAGAGCATCATCGAAGTTTCAGAATCCGACAACTGGTCGGGCCACTTGGGCAAGTTGCCCTGTCTTCCCCAAAAAGGGGAAGCAGAAGGCAGAGAGCCCTCCATCCGATCATGATTCCAACCCCGGAGAGTCTCTACCTCCGTTCCACCAAAAGACCCTCGAGACTCGCAGTCGAGAGGACCTCCTGGATCAAAGATTTTGGTAGATGAACCAGCGGATCGAAGAGCTCCGCCATGCTCCCACTGCTTACGGTGAGGACATCTGCACTGATCCTCCTTTCTCTCAAATGATCGTGCAGGAACCAATCCTGTCGAACTTCAAGCTCCCCCAATTCGAGAGTTACGACGGGACCTCAGATCTGGTTGACCACCTGGAGGCCTTTTGGACAATAATGCTACTCCATGGCACGCCAGACGCCATCCTGTGCCGAGCTTTTCTGTCTACCTTGAAGGGAGCAGCAAGAAATTGATACTCGATATTGAAGTCGGGTACTATCTTCTCTTTTGATCAGATGAGCCACCAGTTCGTTGCTCATTTCGTCAGCAACCGACATCCCTGGAGAGGTTCGGAGTTCCTCATCAACATCAAGCAAAAGGAGGGAGAATCCATCCGAGCTTATGTCAACCATTTTAACATCGCCGCGTTGGAGGTCTGGAACTTGGACCAATTGGTCGCGATGGCTGCCCTGAAGGGCGGTCTCCAAAAAAATGATCTTCTGTTTTTCTTGGAAAAGAAGTATCCCAAGAACTTTGCTAATTTGCTGGCTCGGACCGAAGGATATACCCAAGCAGAAGAAGCCTTCAAGATGAAGGACGAGGAGGTCGCGAAGGAGCGACAGGCGGGAGACTCCAGCAAGCCCATAGTTGAAAAAGGGCTGAGTGAAGCTCGGCCATGTTCTCAAACTCCCACCGGACACAAGCGTATCCAGACTCTTCCCCGGGCTCGTAGGCAGAGAAGCCCAAATCGCAGAGTTCGACGGGACTCTCCCCCAAGAAGATCCACAGCTACGCCCCTCTCAATGTATCAAAAATTCAAGTGCTGATGGAAATCAGGGAGCAGCTGCCGAGGTCGAAAAGGATGCGCACACATCTCGAAAAGTACAACCCTAACAAGTTCTGCCTCTATCATCATGACCACGGCCACGACACGGAGGAGTGCATTCAGCTCCAAGACGAGATTGAGGAGCTCATCAAACGAGGTCGGCTCGACAAATTCATTCGATGCCGACCTGAAGGTAGGGAAGATCGATCGAGGGCCCTGCTACAATCGGAGCCACCAAGGAGGAAAGAGCAGCCTGAAGATCGGCCTCCAATTGGGATCATCAACTCCATCTCTGGAGGACCCCGACGGGGAGCAGACCTTCCGCGGCTATGGGATTTGAAAAATCTACGAATGTATTACCAATAACTTTACCTTAAAAAAAAGTTTCTTTCATATTTGCATATCTTTTCTTTTGGCATGAGCTCATAACGACAGAGAGTATCTCTTTCCGACAATCGAAACTAAGCATGTTAGGAACAGGAGGAAAACCTCATCCTAACATGAGCAAAGTCAAAGGCCTGATTATTTAAAGATCAGATGGAGGGAGAGGCCCTTACAACGGCCCTTATGTGCCCCCACAGTCATGTTAGGAACAGGAGGAGAACCTCATCTTAACATGAGCAAAGTCGAAGGCCTGGTTATTTAAAGATCGGAAGGGGAGAGAGGCCCTTACAACGGTCCTTATGTGCCCCCACAGCCATGTTAGGAACAGGAGGAGAACCTCATCCTAACATGAGCAAAGTCGAAGGTCCGATTATTTAAAGACCAGATGGAGGAGAGGCCCTTACAACGACCCTTATGTGCCCCCACAGTCATGTTAGGAACAGGAGGAGAACCTCGTCCTAACATGAGCAAAATCGAAGGCTCAGTTATTTAAAGATCGGATGGGGAGAGAGGCCCTTACAACGGCCCTTATGTGCCCCCACAGCCATGTTAGGAACAGGAGGAGAACCTCGTCCTAACATGAGCAAAGTCGAAGATCTGGTTATTTAAAGATCGAAAGGGGGGAGAGGCCCTTACAATGGCCCTTATGTGCCCCCACAGCCATGTTAGGAATAGGAGGAGAACCTCATCCTAATATGAGAAAAGTTGAAGGCCCAGTTATTTAGAGATCGGATGAGAGGAGAGGCACTTGCAATGGCCCTTATGTACCCCCACAGCCCTGTTAAGAACAGGAGGAGAATCTTGTCCTAACATGAGCTGAAATTGACTGTATCGAGAATAGGAGGAGAACCTCGTCCTGACACAAATAAAGATCCGATCGATCAAGATCGGACAAGGAGGAAAGCCTCCTCAATGGCTCCTCAACACTCCCATGACCCTGTTAAAAGTAGAGGGAAAACCCTCACTCGAACACAAAAAAAAGAGGGGAGAGAAAAAGAAAAAGCGACGAACTACACCGGTGATAAGAAAAAAATAAACTACATCAAAGACTCAAGGGACCTCATCTCAATGAGGAAGAAAATCCTTGTCAACAATCTCCAGTCCCTAAGGGTGAATCAACACGGCGACGATCAGGTACCTTCAAACGACATCGACATCGAACAAGACAAAAGATAAAAGAAGCTCGATAAACAACAACTCAAAGCAAAAATAGACGAGGTAATGAAAAAAATTCTTTTTCATTTTATTAGTGAAGTGTACATTACAAAGCCTTTGAAGGTCAAAAAAGAAAAATGACAAGAAAAGGAAAGAATACATAGAATAAAAAAGGTAAAGAAGCTCTAAGGAAGCTCGACTTCTTCAGACTTCGAACTCTCAGTTCCAGCCATCATCCAGGATTACTTTAAGTTTTTGACTTCTTCTTCCAGTTCTTTCTTTCTTAATAACATCTCCAGATACATCTGATGGAACCGTCGACTCTCGTCCTCTGACTCCTGAAGCCTCTTTCTCAGAACTTCGGACTCTGCCTCGGCATCCTTGACCGACTGCTGCTCGTAGGTCAGTTGAATCTTCAGCCGCTGTAGTTTGGCCTTCTCCTGCCTAAGAGCCACAGACAGTTCTTCCATGGTCTCCCTCAAGGAGCAGAGCTCGTCGGAGCCTTATGCAGAGGCGGACTGGACTCTCTCAGACAACTGTCTCTGAAGGCAGGCAACTTCGTCGGTCGCCGTCTTGAGCTTCCTTCGGTAGTCCTTTACTTGCCCGCACCAACCGACTCGGTAGGCGTTGTAGTTCGCCTCAGCATCCTGCAGTTGCTTCTGAAGGTCGGAGAATTTTTTTGATCAGTCTCGATCGTGATTGGCTTGAGTAGTGAGCCAGGACGAGCTCTCTTCCAACTGGCCAATCTTCTCCCGTGCGACTGCCAGCTCGACTTCAAGGGAACTGATCTTGAAAGCCTGGGTCCAAGATAGGTCGCTGGCACATTTCTCGAGTTCCTCAAGCTCCATCACGAAGTCAGTCTTTCTCCGAGAATAGTCCATGAGACCCTTTTTGTGGAGGTCCCGAAAGCAAGTAGCCTCCGCAGTGACTTCTGAATGGCTCTTCCTCAGCCGGTGAAGTTCGTCATCCAGCTTCTTTGATTTCTTCGTCAAGTGATGAACTTTTCTTTTGAGATCTGGGATCATGGACTTCAAATGGATCCCCTGCGGCAGGGGAAGAGCTTCGGTAGGGTACTGTTATTGGAAAACAAGAGTGTCACAGCACAAATCAGTGCAAGAAAATAAAAGAGAAGAAGAAAAAGGAGTTCTCTGTAAAGAAGAATTCGATTTCATTGATAAAATAGTTTTTAAGTACAAGAGAATGAAGAAAAGTCACCACAAAGAAAAAATACAAAGTTAGAGGTTTCGGACCTCTGGGATAGAAGTGGAGGAGCTCGATGCCCTCGGAAGGTCGGTCACAGCAGCCGCGGCAGTCGAAGAGGTCCCGACTGGAGGAGGACCGACAGCGGCTTCGGAAGGTCCGACTTTATCATCGGACGCCTCATCCAGGAAGTCGAGGTTCAGTTCGAGAAACTTTTCGGCCACCTTCTCTTAGTAGAGCTCGAAGCCCTTGATGAAGGCGTCTGGTCAAACTGGACCTACAAATCCTCCTTCTCGGAGGAGGTCTTGAACTCCTCCATTGCTCGGGCCCTTGCCTCCGAGACTAGGGATGGGATCTGCATTTTCAGCTCGAAAATCTGTGCCTTCAGTTTGGAGACCTCGGCCTCTGCCTTCTTTCTTTCCTCCTCCAAGGTGATCCTTAGATCGGATGAGGTTTGTCCCTCCTTCTGCAGCGCCTCCTGGAGACTTGCAACCTCGACGATCTTCTCCTTGAGGTGGGCGGCCTCAGCCAGGCGACCTTCCTCCGCCTAGGCTGCCTCCCTCTTGGCATTCTTTATCGCCTCGATGTTGGCGATGAGCTAGTGTCCAATTTGCAAGAGTGGCCGGGGAGTCAATATAAAAGCTAAGGAGTAAACTAAGTAAAGAAGCAAGAAGAAGAAAAAAGTGAATTGACCTACCTCGAGAAAAAATCTCAGAGAGTCCCAGACCCACTGCTCAGGATCAGCATGGATGATCTTGTGGATGACCTCGGACAGAATGCACCCTTCGACCAGCCTCTTTATTAAATCCCTATTGTTGAAGGGATTTCCCCCCAGATCTTCCTCGGAGCTGTCGGCCCCCTCGATGGCAGCCTTGCGGCTGCGACTCTTGCGGGCCAAGGTCTTCTTCCTCCTCCTTTCGGCCCCCGGTGCCCCTTCAGGACGAGCCTCTGGAGCGGGAACCTCGGTCGGGGGGCTCTGTGAAGAGGCTTGAGGGACTTCGGGCTCGACGTCAGAGGGGGCGTCGACGGCAACGGTCACCTGAGCAGGCACGGCCGAGCTCGTCTCTTCTGTCCTAGCTCTCTTCGCCGACCCCGAAGTCGTGGTGCCTTTTCTCTTGTGGGTCTTGAGACCCTGGGCTAACCTCTGAGCCACGCCTGTGTCCATGTCTGCAATAAAAGAAGATCGACACGGCTCAGAAATAGAATTAGAGAAAGGGCAAGCAGCAATATATATATATATATATATATATATATATATATATATATATATAATGATAGTACCGGTAGGGTTAAGAGGGCTCAGACCGACGTTGAATAAGAATTGTTCCTTCAGAAGGTCAGAGAGAAGGGGGGCTGGATAGGCCTTGAGCTTATTGGAGGCTTCGAGGTCGTCCCTTCCCAGGCTAGAAGCCCGGCGGATGGAATCCCTCAGAGAGCCCCACGGGGATAATCCCAGCTCCAAGGTCGGGCAACGGATGTAGAAGTACCTCTCTTTCCAATTATGGATAGAAGAGGGGCCGCCTTTCAACAACTCCTTTCTACAGAACTGGGAGGAGAAGTACCATCAGTCCTTTACCGAAGGGTGACGCTTGAAAGTATAAAAATTCTTAAACAAAGAAAGGGTTGGCTGGACTTTAGCTAGGCGACAGAGGGAAAGAAATCCTATCAGAATCTAAAGGAGTTCGGCACTACAGAAACTAAAAAAATATTTATAAAGTGAAAGAGAGCGATGACAAAAGGCGGAAGCGAAAGTTGAAGCCCGACGCGGAAAGCTTCTTGATATAAATGGAAGTAGCCAGTGGGAGGAGCGCTAGCCCGATCAGTTGGCCTGGAAAGCTCCAGCTCGTACTCTGGAGGAATTCCGTATTGAATCCTAATCAGTGAGAGTTCCTTTGGAGTCAGAGAGCTGGGGATGGTGTCTGGTACAAAGACCAGATGAGGTTCTTCTACAGAGTTAGGATTTTATGGGATTGAAACGGACGAACTCCTAGAACTGCTAGAGGAGAAAGTGTTGGAGGACATTTTGAATCAAGTGAAAACCCTAAAAATCTTGAAAAAATTGGAAAAAATAAGAGATGGGGCGCTCGCGGAAAACTAAACAGGCAGAATGTAAAGGAAGAAAAACAGAAGAAGAACAGCAGGGAAGAAAAAAAAAAGAGAAGAGGGGAGTTCTGGAACTTACCTAGGCTGGTTCGAGAGGTACAGAGATGTAGAGATGGAGATCGACTCGAAGAACGCCTAAGGCCGAAAGGGATGGAACTCTCAAGGAAGAAGAAGGGCACCAACAGGACTCTCAGGCAAAGTGAAATCCCTGAAGGAGGGGAGCGGGTTTAAATAGGCAATAGGGCCCGATGCAGTAATGATTGCGGATCTCCTCTGGCCGATCTACACTCGCCGCATGTCCCACTCACCATAGCAGGTGGCTAAAAGTGGCTGGCAACTGACAGAACTATTATTGTATCATACCTAGAGCAATGCTCCAGTGAAAATTTTGAAAAAATCTTTTCGGATCACCTTGATTTGAAAAGGCTCCAGCACCAGTGTGCCAAACGCCAAAATATCTGGAAATAATCGAGTACGAAAATCGAGGGAGGCAACTTTGGCTGTGAAAATTTTTTTGTACTTCCTTCATTCGAAATCCGAACTCGAAAGTAGGGGGACTGGTGTTGGGTATAAAATAACCCCAATCGAAGTTCATAAAAGGCCGACCCTTCCAGGGCTCTTCCGGCTTCCAACCTTGTGTGGCATCTTTCTGAACTCCCCCGACCGTCCGAGCTTCCATAATACCATCTGGACTTCTCCAATCATTAGCTTCTCCATTCATCTATCGGACTGCTCCAAACGTTCTCTGAACTTTACTTTCAGTCGATTCTCTACAGTGGTCGACTATTCTCCGAATCTCTTCCAGACTTCTCCCAGCCACGATCGACTCCGAACTTCCTCCGGACTTCGTTAATGATCGAGCTTCTTCAGCAGCAAGACTTCTACAGTAACCAGACTCCATCCAAGTTTCCACGGTGGTTCACCACCTTCTGAATTTCAGTCGAACTTCTACCGCAAGCGGTCTACTCCGAACTTCTACTACAAGCGGTCTACTCCGAACTTCTATTGCAAGCAGTCTACTCCGAACTTCTACTACGATCGGTCTACTCTGGATCTCTACTGTAAGCGAATTCCATCTGAGCTTCTACTGTAAATGAATTCCTTTCGAACTTCTATTACAGACGTACTTCAGTCGAGCTTCTTCAATAAGCGATCCCCATTCGAACTTCTATAAGAACCGGACTCCATCTGAACTTCCATAGTGGATGGATTCTGGACGAATTTCTACAATGGACGGGCTCCAGCAGCTAGATTTCTACAACGACTGATCGCCTCCAGTGTCTGCTGTACCTCCCCAGCCATCAACCTTCAATAGCATCAGTCGGACTTCAATAATGCCAATCGGACTTCCACAGGATCCTCCAGACTCCTCCAGTAGATGAACCTCCACAACGCCATCCGAAGTTCACTGTCGGTCGACCCTCTGCCGAATTCCTCATGAAACTGGACCTCTCCGATGGGCAATCTACACACGAGCTTCTACATCAGGTAAATTCCAGACGGACTCTCCTAGCAACTAGACTCTTACCGGACTTCTCCAACAGAAAGTCTCTATCTGAGCTTCTCCAGTGAATGATTTTTGCCTGCAACATCAACGCCCAATCAGCACCCAAGGCACCCGATAATAGTGGATTCATCAGCAACCTCGGAGACATCTGAGCTTCTCTTAGATTGTAGAAACAGAGAACCATTCCGCTCCATCAGACGTCCCGCCAAGCTTCAGCCATCAAGCTCGAACTCTCTGGCAAGTCGCGATAACAGACACCCCTCCACTCTCCATAACAAACTCCACGTGGCCCTGAACGGCCTCCTGACTTCACTACTCTCCATAACAAACTCCACGTGGCTCTGAACAGCCCATTGATGCCACTACTCTCCGTAACAAACTCTGCGTGGCTCCGAACGGCCTACTACCAGGTGGTTACAGATGCCGCTATCAATCAGTTACGCTCTCCGTCTATAAAAGGAGACCCCTAGATTCATTCTTCTCTAAGCTCTAAACTCTATCTCGAAACTCTGTCAAAATCTCATTTGAGTGCTCCATTTCTGTTGAAGCAGAGTACTGACTTGAGTGTCGGAGGGTCTTGTCGGAGCACCCCCAACTCTGATTTAGACTTTCCTTGCAGGTCCCGACGGCGATCACGATCATCTCGACTCCAGCTTCTCCTGCATCGGTGGAATTCTGCACCAACACGTATAATTCATCCCTTTGATCCAAATGCTCAAGATGACCTAAGGTTTAACTGTCAACTCTGATATGGTCATCCACATTATATTTTAATTTTCAAAATCTATTATATGGATTATCCCAATCGAGGTTTTACTGAATTGAAATACATTGATACATTAACTCCTACTTATTTGGAGGGGTCAATTTCATCTTGACTCACACACGAACTTCTTAAGTACTTGACTGTGCCTAGAAATCTTTCATCACTGAAGGAGATTCGATAGAGTACCATATCAATCGAATAGATACTATGATTTCTTGATCTAGGATGGTGATCCAGTTGAACTCGATGAGAATAATGAGGATCCGATCATCTATATGGATGCCATGCAGAGGTCTGACTCTGATAAGTGGCTGGAAGCAATGAAATCTAAAATGGAGTCTATGAAAATCAACAGTGTATGGACATTGGTTGACCCACCTGAAGGGGTAAAATCCATAGGGTGTAAGTGGGTCTTCAAAAGGAAGAGGGGCACAGACAGAAAGGTAGAGACCTATAAAGTGTTGGATTTGTGCCCTAGAAGCTAATTGTTGGCTGACACATTATATAATTCTTGGACCTATACTTGTACTTATAATTTTTTATTATCAATAAAAGGCTTTTTATTTTCAATCATATTTATGTGTCTATGATTTTTTTTAAAAATTAACAAAGATGATTTTTATATATTCTTAAAGAGTTAAGAATTTGAGACATACATTAATTAGTGATTAATTTCTAAATACTCTCGATCAATAGATCATCATGGAGGACAGTGATCCATCCATTTGAGATCGATGCACGGTTCACCTCCCTTGTGGGTAGATGAGTCTCAGGTCTGCGGCTAGGGTGAAGGTGCAAGTGGTTGTTAGAGAACAACTTGAGCTGAGCGTGACCAACATGAGAACCACATGGATGTTTACTCACTCATCGTGATCTTCTCGATGCTGCAGTGGTGTGAGTGATCCTTTGACCTGCATTGTCATTGGCTATTCGCAGCGAGGCTACTGAGTTTGACTGTATATTTTTTTGATCCCTAGCCATTTAGATTCTTGCTGTGTATGTTGGCTTCAGTAGGTTTAGGTTCGCTGTTTGGAGTAGGATGCACCTAGATGAGATCTATTGATCTTGATAGAAAAGGAGAAGTCCTATGCGATTTGTGAGACTGAGTTCAGAAAGTCTTTGGCCAAAGCAAGTGTGAATACTAAAAAAGAGTTTTTATGAGATTCACAAATGAACTCGAGTTGAGTCAATCTAGCATATGACTGATGATGGGATCTGACGAGCTCTCCATGACCTCCATCAAGTCGGGACTCACGATAGAAAGATTGAATCATACAATAACTATATCTAAAGATTCATACTTTCATTCTACTGAGTTGCCATTATATACTGTTAGGTGTCACTGGTGGATTGTGAGACTCATCAGGCATCATCTTGATGATCGATGGCCCTCGAGGGTAGAATTAAAAATATTTTCATCCATCGAAAAGAGTTTCAATGATATTGTGATAGAGATCACAATATATCTCACTACCAGATAGAATGAACTTATGAGGTCACACATTAAGAGATTTAATCTTGAATTTACTAATTGGACTTATGAAGTTCCAATTGGGTTAGGGTTTATTGAAATCTTATTAGGTTTATGAGAACCATACTAGCACACGGTTAAACCTAATTCTTCTTTGGACTTTGATTTGACCAAGTCCATATCCTTGAACCTAACCTAAATTTATTTAGGATTAATTGGGCTCTTAATTGTGAGCCCAAGAGAATTTGATTAAGTCAATTAGTTGGCATAATTATTGTAATATTGTCTCTTCTTTATCTCCTAATTATCTCTAAGTATGCATGTGGAATAGATGGAAGAATTTATGGAACATCTTTTTTTTTTGAAAATTATTAGGCACCATATCCTAGAGGGGCCCACCCCCTCTTATGTGTCATGGTGTGGAGAAGAGAGAGTGGGGTCCATGCCCCATCTCTTTTGGTTAGAGATCCTTTATGGGGCACCAAGAGTTGGCACCCCAACCACCTGACATGTATTCTATGGATGCCTATTGTACATACTTAAAAGGGTAGATTAATTATCATTTATATCTGATTTTATTTGGTATAAATCAGATTTAAAAGGTAGAAGATTTTTATGAGATAAAAATCTATCTTTTTAAGTTGATAGGATTCTTAATATGTGTCAGGGTTTGTGTCTATTTAAAGGGAGGCTTCTAGGGTTCAAGATTGATTGATTTTTGATAAAAAAGAAAAATTCCTCTCTCCCTCTCCATGCCTCCTCTTCTTCTTTTTCTTTCTTTCCATGCCCAAAAGTTGGGTGCATTCCTTCCATACGCCAAGAAGCAAGGGTTGTTGATTTAGAGATTGAAGATCAAGGAGAGAAAGAAAAGGCTGCAGATCAAAGGAGTTGGTTTCGCAGCTGAGATCAAAGGACTTGATCAAAGTTTTCAAGGTTAAGATTCTTCTTGAAAAGAAGAATCTCATACGAAAAAAAAGTTCAAGATCGATCTCAGTGGATACTCATAGAGGTCGGATAAGTGTGCAGCTCAACCTTCTATGAATTCAAGATTATCGAAAGTGGTGAATTTCTACCCGCATAAAGGTAATGAGATCTAATTTCATAATTTTTTTTTAAATTTTAGATTGCTAATATGTGCTTTCCTTGGGCTTGGGTAGGTTTAGATCTGATATCTTGCATGTGAGGTTAAAGGTTTTAACCTAATTTATTTTTTGCTACTTGTTTTCAAAATTCTTGAAATCTACACATGCTGCCTACTCAATTTTCTAACATAAAGTCCATCTGGTTGCCAAGGGTTACTGTCAGTATTATGGTATTGACTATGACAAGATATTTTCTCTTGTGGCAATGCTCAAGTCCATTCGGATCATGCTTACGATAGCAGGACATCTGGACTATGAAATCTGATAAATGGATGTGAAAACAGTCTTCTTAAATGAAGAGCTGGAAGAAGAGGTGTATATGATACAACCTGAAGGTTTCATATCCATAGATGAGTCAAAGGTGTGCAAGCTTCAGAGGTCCATTTATGAACTTAAGCAGGCATCTCGGAGTTGGAACATGCATTTTGATAAAGTGATCAAAACGTATGGCTTCATTAAGAATGGAGAGGAACCCTGCATATACAAGTAGATTTATAATCCGATAATAGTATTTCTTATTTTGTATGTGGATGATATTCTCTTAATCGAAAATGACATCTCTGCATTACAAAGAATAAAAGTTTGGTTGTCATCTCAGTTTTTCATGAAGGATTTGGGAGAAGTATCCTCCATCCTTGGGATGAAGATCTATAGAGATAGATCTAAAAAGTTACTTAGATTATCCCAGTCGACATACATTGATACTATGCTGAAAAGTTTCAGTATGAAGAATTTCAAGAAAGGCTATTTTTCGATAGGCCAAAAAATTTTTCTCTCGAAAAGTGATTGTCCGACAACTCCTGAAGAGAGAGAGCGCATGAGTAGAATTTTATATGCTTCGACAGTGAGATCTATTATGTATACCATGATATGTACACGATCGGATGTGGCATACTCACTAGGGATAGTGAGTAGATACCAGTCCGATCCTGGTGAGAACCACTGAAGGTCGTAAAGATCATCTTTAAGTATTTGAGAAATACTAAGGATCAGTGGCTTATCTATGGAGAATCTGACTTAAAATTTATGAAATTTACAGACTCTAATTTTCAGTCGGATCATGATAACAGTAAGAGCATATCGGGATATATTTATATCCAGAATGATTGGAGCAATCTGCTGGAAGAGTTCTAAGCAGCACACTGTGGCCGACTTTACTTGCGAGGTGAAATATATCGCGGCATCCGATGCTGCGAAGGAAGCTATATGGTTATACAAATTTATCAATGAGCTCAGAGTGGCACCCTCCCTTGATGGCCCTATCTTGTTGTACTGTGACAGTACTGACGCCATTGCTCAACCGAAGGAACCAAAGTCACATCAGCAGACCAAACACATTCTGCAACGCTACCACCTGATCTGAAAAATCATGGATCGAGATAATGTCGACCTTCAAAAGATCGACAGAGAAGAGAACCTGGTTGACCCATTAACTAAAGCCCTTACAGTGAAGGAGTTCGAAGGTCATTAAATGAAGATGGATATACGATACTGTATCGATTGGCTTTAGTACAAGTGAAAGTTGTTGGAAAATATATCTCAAAGCCAATCGTCAGCCTGTTGATGGTTGTGCTATTTGATGTAATTATATATAAATTAATTAATAAAATATTTATTTGATAATTTTTATTATAAGTTTGTACATCTTCTATATCTAACGTCTGTGTTATAATGAAAGTTCTTAGGACTATTTTAAATTGATAAAGGAGGATTTATCGTTTAGTCCTTAAATGAGTTTGTGACTAAATGATATGCTATTACTAGGATGATAGACATATCAAGTGTAGATCATTGTGTGTCATATATCGATTATTGTTCTCTTAACCAAAGAGTATGGAGAAGCTAGTATGGCATGTAGGTGAAATATAGAAGTATATTTTACTGAACGTGACCAACTCCGAAGTACTCTGCTGTCAAGAGCCACTCCGAAGGGATATGGGTATAAGTGTCTCTCTGACCTAAGATCACCATGATAACTTGCAAACAACTCACTATGCTTTGGTGCCGGACTATCTGAATTTTTAATTCAAGATTGAAAGATTTTTGGGCACAGTCAAGTACTTGTAAAGTTGGTGTGTGAGTCAAGATGGAATTGACCACTCCAAGAGATTAGAGAGTGCTTTGTGTTTCAATTTAGTAAGACCTTGGCTAGAGCAATCCTTGTGAGGAGTCACAGGATTTATCAGGTTGAGATACATAATGGATGTACTATTAAGAGTTGACAGTTTAAACTCTAAGTCATCCTAGCATCAAGGGTTAAAAGGATGAATTATATATTAACTATATCCAAATAGATTTTTGAGTGTTGCTTTATATACATTCGGCCCATCTGGACGTCGGATACTATTGCTAGATGGTTACTCCGATTGGTACAGTAATCAGTTTCTATGCTACCGACTTAAGTTCGAACCTATGGGATCACACATATTAGAAGTTCTTCTCCGATCACATGGCTAATCTGAAGAGCTCCATTGGATGGGGACTCTGATGAAGAGTCTGATTGGATAGGGACTCTGCTGAAGAGTCCCACTGGATGGAGACTCTAGAGAAGAATCTCACTAGACTTAGACTCTATCATTAATAGAGGATTAATTGGTGATTAGATCACTAATTAGCTCAATTTGATTGGGCATTAAAGTTTGGATCAAATTTGATTGAATTAGATTTAATCAGGTCAAATCTGATTAGGTTATAAGATGACCTAATCGGTAAGGAAGAAATAATCCTGATTTGATCGAATCTATAGCTCAATTAAGTTATTGATTTGATCAAATTTAATTAAAGTTATAAGAGCCTAATTAGATTAGGTTCATCATATATTAATTGGGTCTAATTGGATTAGGTTTGAAAGAAATTCAATTAGTTAAACACTAGATTCCCAAATGAATGGGACTCTCTCCCTTATGCCACCCAAATTGTCTCACACCTTTTCTCACCGCACAAAATTAGTTTGTGCATGAGAAAACTAAGTGCTAACCTTTTTTTGTTACCCATTAAGGATAGGATTTGATTGTTTTTGATTTAAATTCAAATTAGTTTGAATTTCAATCTAAAACCTTATTCATATCCTTCCACACGTTGGTAGTTTTTGAAGGTACCTATTGTGTGTGAGAAAAAGAAGTCTTCCTGATGGTTTTTTGTGCCTAATTTTCTCTGGTAAGTCCCTATTTAAGTTAGATAAGGGCGAGAAAAGTTAGAGTTAAATTAAAATTTAAAATAGTTTGAATTGCAACAAACTCCAGCCCATATCTTGTTTTACGTGGTTTGTGCGACAACCATAAAAAGGCCACAATTTTGTATGCCAAACATAGAAAGCTTTTCATCATGACATACCAAAGAGAAAGAGGGGTGAAAATCCTTCTTTGGGGCATGAGGTTTGGGTGGGTTTCCTTCTTTCTTGGTGTGAACAAAAGAGGAGACCATTCTCCTCTCAGGTGAGTGACCTAGAAATGTTCTAGGATTTTGGGTGAGAGAAAAACCATAGAGAAGAGAGTCTTCATCATATTTTTCTCTATCATTCAGCATCCTCTCTGATCCATCTTCGATATCGAAAAGGTCCAAGATGATCGAAGGAAGAGATCAAATCAGATCTGCCATCAGAAGCTGACTGCGTGAGCTAGCACTCCTGCGGAGGGCTGATCGGTCTGAGAACTTCGTGTGGACCATCTATAGAGGTCGGACGCTTGTGCGGCTGTGAGCAACTAGAGAGGACTTTTAGATCTACATTCTCAATCATGGAGACTGACTACCCACACTCAGGTATTGGGTTTGGAAACTTAAAAGTGGTAGATTAGATTTATCACTAATTGTTATTCTTGTTCAAACACTTATAATATTAGATTCAGATTTTTATACATATAAATTTATGTTATAAATCTATTTGTAAGAGTTTTAAGATCAGATCTTATGCATGTATTTATAGATTAAATAGTTTAATCTAATATTCTTTCACTGAAAATTTTGAAATGCATGCATGAAACCCCTGCGCGATCCTACAGTTTCTACAACAGGTTCCGAATTTGATCTAATCAAGTCCAACTCTATGGGTTTACTAGACTCTGTCGGTTCTTCTATCGATCAAATTTTATCAAGTTTAATCTTTGAGGCATTAATTTCTTCCTCAAGAAACTTTTTTTCTAGAGAATCTGCCTTGTTGCTGACGAACACCTACTCGTCAGCAAGGTAGAAGTAATACCTCTTAGTCTTTTTTGGGTACCCTACAAATAGATACTTGTCAGACCTAGGTTCAAGCTTGTTAGTTTTCAAATATTTGATATAAACCAGATATTCTCAAATCCTAAGGTGAGAGAGTGCTGGCTTACACCCTGTCCACATCTCATGTGGTGTTTTACTTACGGACTTACTCAAAACTTTATTTAAAATATAACAAGCTGACTCGAATGCATATCTCCAAAAAAAGATCGGCATACTTGTAAGGCCCATTATGGATCGAATTAGATCTTACAGGATTCAATTTCTCCTTTTCGATACACCATTATGCTGTGGTGTTCTAAGAGAGGTCCATTATGAGAGAATCTCATTCTCTTCTAAATATGTCAGAAACTCACTAGAGAGATATTTTTCTCCTCGATCAGACCGAATAGTTTTAATATTCTTCTCAGTTTATTTTTTTGCTTCATTATAAAATTATTTAAATATTTCAAATGATTCTGACTTTTGTGTCATTAAGTAGGTATGCCCATACTTCGATAGGTCATCTTTAAATGTAATGAAATAATAATATCCACCTCTAGTATTGGTGTTCATCGATCCACATACATTAGTATGTATCAGACTAGAACTTCACTAGCTCACTCACACTCACCTTTTTCAATAAAAGATGACTTGATCATTTTTTCAAGAAGACAGAACTCACAGATTGAAAGTGATTCACAATCACTGACTTCAAGAATTTTCTCTTGTGTCAATCTATTTATTCTGTTCTTGTTAACATGACCTAACCTATAATGCCAAAGATAGATATCAGAGACATCATTAATTCTAGAGTATTTGCTGGATGTGTACATTACACTAACAGGTCGTGACAATATGTAAATATCATTGTTCAGCTGTCCATTCATCATATTAACATCATTCATAATGATATAAAAATTATTTTTTTTATTAAAATTTTATAACCGTACATGGCCAAGAGGCCTATAAAAATAATGTTCAATAAAAATAAAGGATAAAAGTGACATTCACTAAGAATAATTATATTGAACTTGAATACAAGCTTAATAGTCCCTAACACTAGAACTAGAACCGGTCTTCCATCTCCAATATTAAGAAATCTTTCACTTTCTTTAAATCTCCTATTGACCTGCAGACCCTGCAATGAATTGTAAACATTAAAAGAGCTTCTGATATCTAATACCCAGATAGTAGAATCATAAATTAAAAAATTATAAGGTGTTATCATATAATTATCTTGTCCAGTAATAACTTACTTCTTTCTCGACTTGTTCGGATCTAAAGAGGCAACGTACTGAGGATAATTCCTCTTCTAGTGCTCTTATTTCTTGCAGTAGAAGTATTCCACTTGACTCTAATCGAACTTAGGTTTCTTGGTCTAACTGGGCTTGGGTGCCCTAGCACTTTGCACCCTTTTCTTGTTCTTCTTGTTCTTCTTTCCTTTCTTAAAGGGTCGACATCCAGAAGAAGACCCTCCCACAATATTCACCAACTCCTTATGGCTGGTAGTTGATCGCAGGCTTTATCATTCGAAAATGAGTAAAGAAAGGGAGGTAGGACTTGGACAGAGAGTTCAGAATGGCATCTTTCTCCAGCTGCTCACATCAGAGAAAGTCGAGCTTGTTTAAGTGCTCAATCATCTCGATCATGTACAGTACATGATCGGTGACTGACACTCCTTCTCTCATTCGAGCGTTGAAGATGGCACAACTAGTCTTGTGCCTCTCAACATCGTCGGGTATGCCAAAAGACTCATTCAATATTTGCAACATGTTCTATGGTTGAGCATTCTCGAAATGATGGTTGAATTCATCATTCATTGTCGCTAGCATAATACAACGAATCGTAGTTTGGTCATTGAGCCACTTCTGATAAGTGTCTCTGATCATGCTACGTACATTTAGAGCTGGCTCCTCGAGTGCCGAATCTATCAACACGTACAAGATCTATTTATGCTCCAGGATTATTTTGAGCTTTCGATACCAGCTATCAAAATTTGATCCCATCAATTTATCACTATCTAATAGTGATCGGAGTGACAAAGTGGTGGCCATAACTACAAAAAAAAATCAAAACCTAATTAGTATATGAATTGATTAAGCTTAAAGATATGGACTTTAGTCTAAAGATTCTCTCACTATTTTATTCAAATTAGTAGCCTCTACCTCCAATTTGAGAAATTACACTAATTCCTTAGTGGATACTAGAATCCACATGGACTGCACACGGATTCGAGTGTAGCTCGACCAACCCCTATGCACCTATGGATAGATTTTTAATCAATTATTTTACTAAATAATTTTTGACATTCAATTTTACCTCAGACATCTCTTCAGCAGGCATGTGGAGCCTCCACTAAAAGTTTTGGTTAGGTCTAACCATTAACATGCTAGAATTTAGTGCATCTAATAAATGAGTGACCAAGTCTAAATGTGGCTCGACCAATCTGATCATCATCAGAAAGATACAACTAATTCAATATATTATGAATGATAATTTCGATAGTCAGATGAGCACTAGGCATGTGGCACCTCCAATGATCATCTAAACTGTTAGACTCATTATCATCCAACTTAATAGGAGGCTATGATCTAGTTATCACCATAACTATTTTATTTTTAGGGACCATATAATTTTAGAAGATTTAATTAGTTGAATTGAGAGATAAAAAAAGACTTGATCAGTTAATCTTAATCCTCCCACTGACTTCATTAAGTCATAAAGAAGACTCAGGATAAATTAAACTAGGGGTATCTAAATCAGTCATACTAATTTTTTAGTTAGCATGGATCAACCCCAATCATTAAGTGATCTAATCAAAACATGATTCATCATGTTGGCCAGATAAGTAAGATCAGTGGGAGGGATATGCCATTAACTCGACATAGATTCAATCTATATGAATAGCTCTCAATTAATGACCACCGATCAAAGCTGCCATACTTACCTTAGACACCAATTGATTAGTCATTTTCAATTTGATTAACTTATAGACTTGGATTCGATCACAGAGCTACGATCAAAGTTCATATTGGTCTAATCAAAGACATGGACTTGACCAACTACAACTATTGAAATTGATCAAGAGAAGAAATTAACCCAATCAAAATTAACTTTTAATTAGATTTGATCAATTACTAATATGATCCATTATCAATAATTTCTAACTCTAGATCTAACCCAGTTAAATGGACTTGACTCGAGCTAACACATTAACCCATGAATTATGAAATAAATATCTTAGATCTTTGATTCTCAAATCTAGATTGCTCAATTTTTAATTAAGTTTTGGACTGACATGGATTTGGGTTTGGTGTTTGAAAATAGTTTTTAATTTTATAAAATATTTTTATAATCAATCATCTAATGATCAAAATACTAATTTTAGATCTAATATATATTATTTTAGATCTAAAATAAAGTTTTAAAATTTTTTTTATTGTTCATCATCATTGAAAAAATCGTGCAGCATCCTTACACGCCATAGGAGATCCCATCGAATGGGTAAATAGAGTTGTGAAACCCTGATTTCTCCTATGATCAGATGGCTATGAAGATTTATCTAATCAGATTACTATATTACTCAGATTTTAAATTAATTATTTAGATCTAATCTAAATAATTAAAATCAAATTTTATAAAGATTAGCATAAACTAGGATAACCTTTGCATTGTAAGGGGTAAACCTTACAGCAGGACAATCTTATATCAGTTTGTATGATTAAATTTATAATTAATTTTAGATCTAAATATCATATATCAGATTTAATTTAAATTAAATTATAGATCTAAATACATATAATATCAGGTTATATGCAAAAAAAATTATGTCATAAGAAATCGGACTCTGATACCAATTGAAAGAAAAATGGATAGTTCAAAGCATGTATTTTTAAAATTTTACATCAAAAAATAAAAGATTAAATATTTTAATCTTCTAAACATGTATTAAATTAGATTTAAACTATCAATTAAGGATCTATGATATAAAAAATTTACATATAAAATCTGATATAAAACAGAAAACTACATCGATCACATCGATGTCCTGAATCTGATCTAACCTTTAAATCACATCGATTGAGTTCAAAATTCATCATCTTTTCATGGGTTGATGATCTTCACTATCGATAGGTATGGTACAAAACTCTCACTAATGCTGAATAGTCGCATAGGTCGTCTAGTCTCTACAGATCGTCCACTCGAAGCCCTGATCAGATCTTCCTTCGCGGGAGTGCTAGCTCATGTCGAAGGCTCTAGATGGCTGATCCAAGCTCCTTTCTTTGAATCTCTCAAACTCTTCTACATCAAAAGATAAAGCTTTACAAAGAGGTGGTAGTGTGGGAGATTGAATAAGACTCACTCTTGTATTTTTCTTCTCACAAAATTTAGAGTTGAAACATTAGACCTTACACCTCACGCTCGAGAGGAAGAACACTTCCTCTATTTCTCATGTGCGGAAGCCCAACCCACTCTTAACTTTTTATGCCTCAACTCTCAAGTTTTCTATGCCAAAAATTACTTCTAGTCTCACATAAAACTGATCCTTTCTTAAGGGTGGCATGCCATGGAAGATGAGGATAAGGAAAAGGTAGTTTCAGTTCAATTTTCAAATATTAGTTGATCCTTATCACCAATTCAAATCAAATTTGAATTAAATTTTGAATTAAACTTTATCTTTATCTTATAAACTCAAATAATGGTTGACCAACATCAGAATGATATAAAAAATCTCACACAAAAATGCTTTATTCATGGAGAAAAGTGATGGCGTGAAGAGAAGAGTCCAACTCAATTTGGACTCTAAGTTTTCATTCAAATTCAAACCCATTTGAACTTAAATTTAAAACAACCAATTTCTAATTCAAAAAAAATCATATATGGATATGGAAAAACTTCTAGATATGAGAAAAATTTATATAAAAAAAAATTATCACATGAAGAATAAGAGGGTGCAGAGAAAGGAGATGCAAAGGATTTGAAGTCAAATTGTTTTTTCATCCAATTAGATTCTTAACCCAACCAAATTAGGTTAAACCTAATTAGACTACTAAACCTAATCTAATTAGATAGTAAATAGTTTTGATTAAATTTTAATCAATCAAAAATTAATCAAGCTCAAGTTCTGATCAAATCAGGAATCGAACATCCTTAGCGATTAGGCCATCTTATAACCTAATCAGGTCAAATCAAATTGAATCTAATTCAATTAGATTTGATCCAAACCTTAATACTCAATTAAATTAAACTAATTAGTAATCTAATTACTAATCAATTCTTCTATAATTCACCAATAATTAACAAATTAATTTATTGTAACTTTTGCACAGGGTTAATCATTAATTAAATCGACTATTTTATCTTAGAATGATTCTTAATCGTCGATCAACCATATGATCAGTCAAAAATTTTTTTTGAGTGTGACCCCATAGGTTTGAACCTAAATCAATAGTATAGAAATAATCTTCTTATACTAATCAAAGCAACCATCTAGCAATGATACCTGACTTTCGGATAGATCAAAAGATTGTGAAGCATCATTCAAGAACCTATTGGCATATGGTTATTGTATAATTCATCCCTTTGACCCAAATGCTCAAGGTGACCTAGGGTTTAACTGTCAACCTTGATATCATTATCCATATTATATTTTAATTTTTAAAATCCATCACATAGATTACTTCGATCGAGGTTTTATTGAATTGAAACACACTGATACATTAACTCCTACTTATTCAGAGGGGTCAATTCTATCTTGACTCACACATTGACTTCTCAAGTACTTGATTGTACTAAAAAATTTTTCATCATTAAATTAAAAATTTAAGTAATCTGACATCAATGCATAATGAGTTACTTGCAAGTCATCGTGGTGATCTCAGATCGGAGAGATATTTATACTCATATCCTTCGTGAGCTACTCTTAATAGCAGAGTACTCAGTAGTTAGTCACATTCGGTGAGATATTCTCCTACATCTCACTTGCATGCCATGTCAGTGTCTCCACACTCCTTAGTTAAGAGGACAACCAATATACATGGCACACAACGATCTATATTTGATATAGCTATCGTCCTAATAATAGTATATCATTTGGTCATGAATTTAAGGTTTAAGGACTAAACGATATATCCTCTGATATCGAATCAAATAGTCCTAAGGACTTCATCATATAATAGGAGTTCAAAATAAGATGTACACAATGATAAAAAAATTAAATAATATTTATTAATTCAATAATTTATATATAATTATAATAATAAGTTCAACCGTCAATAGACTGACGATTGACTTTGGGACACAATTTTCAACAAAAGAGCCTTAGGGAAGGCCTCTTTAAATAGACATAAGGTTTGAATCCTATTCAAAATTAAACTACCACTTAATACAAGTCCTACTTGCATTCGGAATCTTTTTTTCTTTAGTTATTTGACCTCTTTTAGGAGATCCTTTAGCCACCAACTTTTGAAGTCCTTGCACCCACCAATGCACACACCACATGGCTACCATGGGATGCCCAAATTAGATCCACATGCCCTCTTTAGTGTGTGCACACCCAACTTGATCAAATCAAGTGGTGCCTAATCAAAACTATCAAAGAAATTGATTAAGGGTTTGAACTTTTAATTTATTTGATCCAAAACCCTAGGCACCCAACAATTAGAGCCCGATGAATCTAATTCATTTAGGTTATTAGTAGATAATTAATTTAAATTAATTTTATCAAATAAAAAATTCTAATGGAAAGAGAAAATTGGGTTCAACCATGTGCTAGCAAGGTTATTCTGAATCCAATAAAATTTTTCTAAATCTAATTGAGATTTTATAAGTTCAATTACTTATTTTAAGTCTAATCCCTTTGTTGTGTGATCCCATTAGTTCAATTCTATCTGGTAGTGAGATATATAATGATCTCTATCAAAGTATCATCGAAATTTTTTTTAATGGATCGGAACAATTTCACTCTAACTCATCAAGGATGTTGATCCTGAGCAACCCTAGTGAGCTTTCACAATCCACTAGTGGTATCTAGCAATACGTAGTGACAACGTAGTAGAACTAAAAAAGAACCTCAAGGTATAGCTAACATGTGATTCAATCCCTCTATCGTGAGTTTCGACTAGATGGTAGGTCATAGATAAATTATCAAACCTCATCATCAGTCATATGATAGATTTGATCAGCTCAAGTTCAATTGCGGTCCTTATGAAAACTCTTTTTCATTAATCGAACTACTGTGGCTACAAACTCTCGAACTTAGCCTTTCAAATCCCATAGGACTACTCCTCTTTATCAAGATCGATAGATTCCATCTAGATGCACATCTTACTCCTATAATAGACCAACTATCACCAACATCTACTATAAAGACTCATTGGGACCATGTTTATATGCCAGTCAAATTTCAGTAGTCTCACTACGAGCAGTCGTACCATCATAGGTCAAAGAAGTATTCAACAACTATAGCATTGGGATAATCACTGAGGATCGAGTAGAAATTTAAGTGATCTCTCGTATGATCATGCTCAATACTAGTTATTTTCTAACAACTACCCACACTCATTGCTTAGTATCTCTACACTGTAGATTAGAGACTCATCTACTCTGAAGGAAGTAATCTATATGCTGATCTATCCAGATCGATCACCATCCTTATGATGATACTATGACTGAGAGTATTTAAAAATTATATATATCTCTAATTTTCAACACTTTGAGAATATGTATCAAAATATTAATTTCATAGACGATTCAAGGACACATCATACTTGAATGAAAATCAAACTTATCCTTTATTGATCAAATCAATAAATTAAATGAAAATCAAACTTATTCTTTATTGATTAAATCAATAAATTAAGTATAAAATTATATTTTAGATTTATTATAATGTATTAGCCACATTGGCTTTTAGGATATACATCTAACAATCTCCCACTTGGACTAAAGCCAATTGGCCACTATTCTAAGTCCCATCTTCTCACATCTCGACATATTTCTTTTTGAAGTAGTCACGTATACTGCTACTCTATGTGCTTGGATTTATGATGAGATGTAGTCTCCTTAGCGAAGTCTATGACACCATTATCTTTGCGGTATATTGTCATAATATCTAATGGTACAATATTCAGTTTTATAGTTAACATTAAAACCCAATTTGATCCTACACATCTATTGCACACTCAGTTTTCTTTGATCGATTGTTTGGAACCTTTCCAACATATCGAACCAACATTGCATAAGAATACACCCTGATATAAATATTCTATCATCAGCATCCATGTATTCTCTCTCTCCTAACTCTGTCTATTCTCTAAAGATCAGGAACAAATTCTTAGTGCTTCTCAAGTACTTAAGGATGTATTCATAGCAATCCAGCACTCCTAGCTTGGATTTAACTGATATCTACTTATGACACTCACAGTAATGGTTATATCATATTGAGTATATAGCATGGCATACTCCTATGCCCAATAGATAGGAGTCCTCTTTTAGAGTTTTCTATATTGAACCCTTTCAGCATTTTTGCTTTATACTGCTTTAGCGATAGGCTTAGCATCCTTTTAGATCTATCCCTATCAACCTTTATTCTAAGAATATAGGATGGTTTCCTTAGGTCTTTCATGGAGAATTTTTTGGACAACCATCTTTTGACCATGGTCAGCATGGGAATATCATTTTTCATAAGGAGAATATCATCTACGTACAATATGAGGAATGTTATTGTACTCCCATTGATCCTTTTGTATACACAAGGTTTTTCTTCGTTCTTGATGAAACCAAATAATTTGATCATATCATCAAAGCGAAGATTTCAACTCTGAGAAGCTTGCTTTAATCTGTATATGGACCTTTATAGCTTGTAGACTGTGTGATCACCATCACCTGATGTAAAACCCAAAGGCTGCTTCATATAGATTTTTTTCTCAAGATATCCATTCAGGAAAGCAGTTTTCATATCTATCTATCAGATTTCATAATCATAATAAGTTGCAATAGCAAGCAGAGTGTGGATAGATTTTACCATGGCTATGGACGAGAAGATTTCTTGATAGTCAATGCCCTCTCACTGATTATAATATTTTACCATGAGCCTAGCTTTATAAGTCTCTACTTTACTATCGATACCTATTTTTCTTTTATAAATCTATTTACACCTAATGAGTACTATACCCTCAAATGGATCCACTAAAGTCCATACTTGGTTTGAGTGCATCGAGTCAATCTCTGACTTTATTGCATCTAACTATTTCTCAAAATCGATGTCAGACATCGTCTCATCAAACGTATTAGGATCATCACCATGATCCTTATCTCCCATGAGGAATATTTTTTTTACTTTCTCCATAAGCATATCTTTGTACCTTTCAGGAGGTCGAGAGATCCTGCTAGATCTATGAGGTGGTAGAGAAACATCAACTGCTGGCTCATGAATAATGAGTTCGTGAGGATCCATAGCTCTTTGCTCTTCAGAGATCTCTTCGAGCTTTACTAACCTCCCATTACCACCATCTTGGATAAACTATTTTGCTAAGAATATGGTATTTTGATTCACAATTATATTGTGATCTTGTGAAAAGTAGAAGTAGTATCCCATTGATTTTTTTGGATATCCTATAAAATGAGCTATTACAGATCCATCCTCTAATTTATCAGCCATCTATCTTTTGATATAGGTCGGACATCCCCAAGTCTTAAGATAATCTAGACTCGATTTCTTACCATACCATATCTCATATGGTGTGGTAGGAACAGATTTTGATGGAATCCTATTCAATAGGTGAATTACAGTTAATAAGGTATATCGCAAATCAGTGAAGCTCATCATGAACCTGACCATATCTAATAGGATCCTGTTCCTCCTTTTGGATATCTCATTGAGCTAAAGTATTTTGTAAGGAGTCTATTGAGAGACTATGCTATTATCTTTAAGATATCTCAAAAATTTTTGACTAAGGTATTCATCTCCTCGATTAGATCAAAGAATCTTAATGGGTTTGTCTGTTAATTTTTCTACTTCATTTCTAAATTTTTTAAACATTTCAAAGGCTCCAGACTTGTGTTTGATCAGATACACATACCTGTGTCAAGATAAATCATCGATAAAGTGATGAAGTAGCTATAACCACCTCAAATCTACACATCAAATGGCCCACACACATCGGTGTGTACCAAGGTAAGTAACTTGATGGGCTTTTCTTCATGTCCTACAAAGGATAACTTGGCCATTTTTCTTGAAGACAAGATTCATAAGTTGGGTACGACTCTGGATCAAGAGAGCTAAGAATCCCATCCTTTTTCAGTTTGTCCTGTCCTCTCTAATATGACTTAGTCTATGATACCACAAGTACTTCTGATTAATTTCATCTCTGGATCTCTTTTGACCTACGATACTCATTATTTGATCATTTTAAATTCACATTCACATCAATATGCAAGTGATATAGACTGTTAATTAAAAAACTATATGCAATCAATTTATTTCATAAATAAATGGAACAAAAATTTTTATTGAAATTAAATTCAAAATCATCCTATGCTAGCACAGACACAAAAATCAAATTTTAACTATCTACAGGAACTAAATAACAGTCTTTTAAATCTAATCTAAATTTTGATGTTAATTGAAGAGGATAAGTGCCAATGACTTCTGCAGTAACTTTTGCTCCATTGCTGATCCGAAAGATCATGTCACCTTCCCTCAACCTTCTACTTTCTATTAGACCCTGTGTTGAAATACATATATGAGCATTCGAACTAGAGTCCAATACCCAACTAGAAGTAGAAGAAACTATAAGGTTGGATTCAATTACGAGCATATCTTTTGAAGGTTTATCACCCTTTTTGATCTTTAGGCTCTTTAGGTAGGGTGGATAGTTCCTCCTCCAATGGCCGTCAGCATCACAGTGAAAATACTTTCTTTTTACTTTAGCCTTCTTTGGAACATTCTTCTTCAGCTTGCTCTCTTTCTTTTATTTCTTAGCAAATTTATTCTTCTTCTTCCAACTAGACTTTCTCCTGATCGAAGAAGTCCACTCCAAAATGAGAATAGTGCACCTTGAACTCTTCAAGGTTCTCTCCATAGTGACCAATATATTGACCAATTCGAATATAGTGTAATCAAGTTTGTTCATATAAAAATTTATAATAAATTGACTATATGAACTAGTAAGAGATTGAAAGATCAAATCTATCTGTAATTTCTTTTGTATATCAAGCCCGAGCTTCTCAAGCTCCTCGATATCCTTGATCACTGTCACACAGTGCTCATGGACTGACTGCCCTTCGTGCATCTTCAGATTGAAGAGTCTCTTGGACACTTCGAAGTATGCTGTATGGCTCTGCTTACCATACAACTTTTGTAGGAGAGTGGTCATAGCCCTGATAGTGGGCATATACTTATACTGGCTCTATAACTCATTTATCATACATGCCAGCATATAGCACTTGATCTGACTGTCTTCATCCATCCACTTTTCATAAGTAGTTCTTTGCTCTATAGTAAGATGGTTTGGTAACACTAGAGATTTTTGGTTGAGTACTTGACCTAGTTTTTTAGAAGTTAGGACAATCCTGAAGTTTCTTAGTCAGTCTTTATAGTTTGTTTCGATTAAATGATTGGATTCAAGGATGCGGGCTAGAGGGTTTGAGGTTGACATTGTTTAACTACGAGAGTAGAGATTGAAGTTAAACTTTTGTACTTTAATTTATATTTGCTTCTAAAGATTTTAAGATACAAATAATAACTCCCACTAATTTTTTGGATCCCTCCACTCTCTGAATGGAAAATAAAAACTCTGATGTGATTACTGGATTCCTAGTGGGTGCTGCGGTCCCACCAATGCTATATACCTCATTTAACAGTTATTGGTGACATGCTTATCGATCCATGGATAATTTTTTATTCAGATACTTCTTTAAGCATATTGCAACGACTTGATCTCTAGGTCATGTGGGCTCACCTAACCGTTATTGACTATACTCTTTAGTTAAGCCTGACTCACTGTTCACAAGCACGAGCAAGACCGTCATTGGGTCCCTCACCTAACAATTATTGGGCCAACCCTATCTTTATCCTGGAGCAACTCTTTGCTAATAGAGTGGTTACATGTTTCTGGTGTAACTGAACCATTGTGACCACTCGAGAACAATCAACACCAGTAGCACGCCCGCACATCTATAATGGTGGAAGACCTATGGACTTAATATTTATGGAGAGGTTTAGATTTAGATCTCATCTAATCAGACATCATATGACCAATCTAATTGGCATGGACTGAACCAAAATGCCAAGCAACCTTATTCAGGACTCAATCTTCTAAATTGGCTAGGTAAGTGGAGATCGATAGGGTCCCCCTGTTGCCTTCCTTAGACATTAATAAATTGTTTAGGTCAATGAATGAAATTAATTAAATAACTACCTCTCAATTATTTACTCGAGACACCAATAGGTCAATTGGTCCAAGTAGGTTAGGTTAAACGAATCAAGCTCAAGCCATCGAGCCGAATTAGGTCCTTAGATTAATCGATTCTATATATGGGATTTAATCATTTTGATCAACAATAATTGCTTGATCTTATAACTTAATTGACCTAATCCTAATCAATACTTGACTCGATTTGATCAATTACTTAATCAAATTAGACCCATTGTATTCAAATAAAAAATCCTAGATGTAATCTGATTACATGATCTAATTTTTATTTTTCTCATGACCAAAACTCTTATGCATAAACACAAATTTTAGATTCTAAAATTAAATTTTAAATCTAAATTTTTTACATGAAAGATAAGTTTTAAATCATAAAATTGATTTTCAGATTTAATATAAAAGCATATATCTCATATATGTATATAAAATTCAGATCTAAACAAAAATTTAGATCATAACATGATATCATATATCTTATATACAAATCATGAATCATATTAAAAAATAATTTTCAGACCTAAATATACAATCATATATCTCATATATAAATCATAAATTAGATCAAATTAATTTTCAAATTTTATACATGCATCTACATATTGCATAAACATAAACTAGAAACCATTCTAGAATAAAATTCAGATCTATGCATGCTAACACATATCAACTATATGATCTAAAATTAAATCTAAAATAAATTTTAAATTCAAAGCAATCATCTATACATCTTATGTATTAAAAAAAATTAGATTTTGAAACTCTTTTCAAAATATGTATGTCAATTTTATGCATATGAAATCCGTGGCTCTAATACCACTGTTGGAATTTCATATCGGGACATGCACATATATTTTAATTTTTTTTCTAAATAATATAATAAAATAGAAGATTAAAATATCTTTTAATCTTAATCATGTATGCATAAAATATAGAACGTAAGGATCTACTTCATATGCTGAAATTAAACTCATATTGAATTTTATGCTAAAATTGAATATGTGATTGAATCACATACCTATTTTATAATTTTTTTTTTCTAATCTAGATCTGAAAGAGAATAGATTCTCTCTTAGCCATGTAAGTACCCGATCTCTAAGGGTATTCACTCAGGATATGAAAGAATAATACCCTACAAGTCAAATAATCACATACGGGATGCGATAGGATGCTTTCTATAATTTATCTTCCAGACTTATATAATTAATATTAATATTATTAATAAAATAAATATTTTTTTTGATTCATTATATGCTATATCTTATTATTTTTAAGATTATAATGAATCCCATAGGTCTGGATAATAGTTTTAGGATTGTGATGAGATCACTCCAGTGAGACTTAAATCCTTGATAGATATGACCTAAAATATTTTCAGTCATTGGTTCATTGAGTCGGAGATCAATGATATTGATAAGACTGACATGTCCTATGTATACTCAGAAATGAGGGTGGTTGATCTTACAACCACTTATATGGTGATATTAATACAAGGATGTGGGTGCTTATTAGAGAATGAGTTTATTGAATAGACCTATGAAAGAATATTTGATGGAGTCTTATTTACATGTCAGCTGATAATTTACTAGTGTGAGTTGTGTAAGTGATCTTTTGACCTGAGATCGCCTTGGTACCTTATGTATATGAATTCATATTTTGGTTCACTTCCTAACTTGATTCTCTAATCTTTGTATAGGTGTTTTAGATGTAGTGAAATATGCATGGAGATTGTGAGTGATCAATAAGGGATCAGTCACTCCTAATAAGGAGAGCGAACATCCTATATGATCTCATGGATTGATGATTCTAGAAGTCTTTGGCCAAAGTAGGATGATAATTAGAAAAAAATTTCTAATGTATTATTAACTTGATCATCGCCTTCTGATTGAGATACATATAGAAAGTAATTAGATTTGACATGTTTTCATACCCATAGCTCATCTGAAATATTGTTTGACTGAAGGATTAAATTACACAGTAACTTGCCATTGAATTATATTTTGAAATTTTTTATTAAAATTTTAAATATTTTAGATAGTCATGATATATTGTTAGACATCAATCTTGATTTGTAAATTCATTAAAATTAAAAGAATTTAATTTAAAAATTAATTAGAAAGAGTCTTAGTTGATTGAGACTCTTGAGCTGACCTAATCTGATTAGATTAAGGATACGTTCAGGGTCTGTGTTTACTGCTAGTTAGATTTGAAACCTAATGGATCACACACATTGAGATTTGATCTTAGTTTATTTTAATTAAGATTTAATATAAATTTTAAGAGTTAATTTGATATGCTAGTACATTGTATTAACTCAAGTTCCTAAATTGGTTCAATTCAAAGCATTTGAGCTAAACTAGACCAGTTGTCTTTGACCTAATGGGATTGGGTCCAATTTAATTGGGTTCTTTGAAAGAACAGTGCCCTACAAGTCAATTGCATGGGGATGTGATGGGACATTTCTTTATTATCTTTCTGCTCATTTGCATGATATTAGTTATTTTATTTATATGAGGTATTATATTTTATCATTTGCTGCATCATATTTTTATGATTATGATAAACCTCATAGATTAGGATAATAATTTTAGGGCCATGATGAGATCATGCCAGTGAGATCTAAAATCTTGATAGCCCCAATCTAAAATATTCTCAGTCGTTGGATCATCGAGTCGGGGATTGATGACTTCAATAAAATTGGTACATTCTATGTATGCTCGATAGAGAGGGTGGTTGATCTCACAACCACTTATGTGGTGACACTAATATAAGGATGTAAGTACTTATTAGAGAATGAGTTCACTAAACAAACCCACAGAAAGAATATCTGATGGAGCCTTGCAGCATGTCGATAGATGGTTCTTCAGTGGGAGTGGTGCATGTGATCCTTTGACCTGAGATCATTATGATCCCTTATGGCATAGATCTTTACTTTGGTTTATTTTCTAGCACATCACTTTGAGATGTGTGTAGGATATTCTGGGTATCTCAAAGTACATATGGAGATTGTGAGTGGTCAACAAAGAATCGGTTACTCCTTGTAAGAGAAGAGAATATCCTATGTGATCTCATAGGATGGTGACTTTGAAAGTCTCTAACTAGTAGAAATGGTTTTTATTGGTTCATCAATCGATTCATCATCATCAGATTGATATACATTTGGTTAGGTATTCAGGTTTGACATATTTTCATACCTATGGCCTTTTTGAGATGTTATGTGATCGAAGGATTGAATTACACGGTAACTCACCATGGAAGGATAATTTTGGTATTTCCATCAAATTTCAAATCTTTTGGGTAGTCATGACACATTGCTAGATATTAATCTTGACTTATAAATTTAACAGAGTTAAAAGAGTTTAATTCAAGAATCAATTAGGAAGAGTTTTAGTTGATTGGGACTCTCGAACTGACCTAATCCAATCGAATTAGGGTTGCGTCGAGAGTTTGGATCCACTGCTGGCTAGATTTGAAACTCAATGGGCCACACACGATAAGAATTTGATCTTGATCCAATCAATTTGAATTTATTATAAATTTAATGGGTTAATTGAATTGCTAGCACATGAATTAACCCAAGTTTCCAATTGGATTCAGTACAAAGGTGTTTGTACTAACCTAGACTTGTTGCCTTGACCTAATGTGATTAGGTTTGAACCTATTTTTAAATAAATATTTTATCTAGTTTTTAATAAAAGAGTTCCATTTAAATCCATCTTCTCCACATCAAAACCACATGAAAAATTAAAGATGGCATCACATTTATTTTGGGTTTAAGGAGAGGAGTCCTTCTCTTCCACTCCTCTTAATTTTCTTACATCTTCCATGCATCCCTTTATTTTGTGCACCATCAGATGGTGCCTTGGGATGTAAGACATGGAAGAGGATGTGGAGTCCTTCTCTTGGAAGGAACTCTAGGGCAAAAAGATTTTGGGAAGCCCCATTTATGGCATTAAAATGGAAGAGTCCATTTCTACATGGACTCTTATTTCTTTCCTTTAATTCTTCATGTGTTTATTATTTTCTCATGATATCAGATGTCTCTTGGATATTGGGTGCAGAAGAGGAAGGAGAGTCCTTCTTCTGGAAGGAGTTTGAAAGCCAAATATTATGGGATGCCACTTGTTTGCATTGGATAAGATAGAGTCTTAAGAGTTAAGGACTCTTAATTATTTCATGTGTTCTCCCTTTTCATGCACCATATTACAGCATTCAGATTTTTTTTTGATGGAGGAAGAGTCATTCTACAAGTAAAACACTTCATTTTCCATTCCATTTTCATTGGGTTTACATGTTAAAAATTTATATCACCATGTAATGCATGTGGGACGCCAAGAGTTGGTGTCCCATGGTATGCCCCCTTGTTTTCTATTTAAAGGGGGTGCCACAACCAATTTTGTGTGCCATTTTTTTGGCTGAGGAGGGACATGAAAATGAGAGGAAATAATAAAAAAAATCTGGGAAAAAGATAAGAAAAAAAAGGGAGAGAAAATGGAAAGGAAGGGAGAAGAAAATTGGAAAGCATGTGATGCTTGTCCAAATATCAGGTTGTTCAAGTGTTGAACATCTGATTTATTTTTGTGTGATGTGATACTTTGGAAAAAGATTCCTAGAGTTGTACTAGTAGAGGTCATGAAGGCATACAAGTATTGGTGCAATCTATTCTTGTGAAGGACAATAGGAAGCGCACTTAGGAAGAAGGCTGTAGCACCATGACGAGTTGGGAAGGGCCCTGATCAATCCCGTGTGGATCACCGTTGGAGGACTTCTACTTTAGAGTCTTATGGAGATCTCAAAATCACTAGTTTGTGGTCTTTATGGTAGTATATGACTTCTGGTCTTCTCTTCATATGCATATTTTTGTGGTTTGATTGTAATCATCAAGGGATTTTTAGGATTTTGAGTTTCGATGGTTGAGTTTAATTGTTAAATCTTATTTTCATTTATTGAATACATGTCAAAAATTTTTAAAATTTATATTCCGCTACATCATCGGAATTCAATAGTGGTATCAAAGCCACCCTTGATAGATTCAGTCAAATTTCATGTTATTCTTGTGATATGAATTGGGTCCAGTTCAAACTATGTCAAAATCAATTTTTCTGATTGATGTTTAGTTGATGATTTTGATGTATTTTTGTTAATGATAAAGTATTATCGATCCATGATCGAACCTTGGATATAAAATTTCATGGTCTATAGACTTGTGTGACAAGTTTATTTCGATCCTATGACCTATTTTTCGATAAAATTGAAATCTAGTGCATGTGATGCGTAATGCCTTGGAATGCTACATGTTGATGTACATTACCAAATCTTAGAATTTTTGCATTTGATGCATTCACCTAAGATTCAAGCATCAACCATCATGTTATCGGGCACTCATCATTGTGGGTTGACCATTTTGATTATTGCCCAAGGTGTGTGGGGTCGAAAAAAATTTTTGATCATAGATAGGATGCATCAGATATGGATTAGGATTTTTGTACCAATGGATTGGTTTAACTATAATTCATTATTCTAATATGATTAGAGTTTAATGATTATAGATTAAATCAAAATCATGGTTAATTTTGGTTAATCAAATTTATCATTTACCTAATTTGATTAGGATTTGAGTTTTGGGTGACCGAATCTGTGTTAAGTGAATTGAATTAGGATTGACCTAAGAATTGATCAACTCAACTTAAATCAATGATAAATAATTAATTTAAAGTTAATTTTGGATCAAAAGTTGAACCCAAATCAAAAACTCTTGATGGGTCTAACACCTATATATTTTTGAACATCTTTATTGACATGTGTTTGAATGATATCACAATTAAAATAACATGAGTTGTTTGTTATAATATTTTATAATTGTTATGAAATATTATGTTGATTGGTTATGGACTATAATACATCCATGTGTTGGATGTATGCATGAATGCTTTTATGTTGGCTGATTATATTAATGCATTTGCAAAAGTTGTAATAAGGGCTGGGTATCTCTAATACATTATATTATCAGCTGAACCTCTCTTTTCTTTATTCCCAACTGTTGATTGAGATTTTTACATAATGATGTAAAATTATAGAAAAAAATTATTTGAGAACAGATTGAAATTATTTCATTCTATTTTCAAATAAAGATCAAGCATTCATGGTAGTCTTCATGGTGATGAAGACTAGACTATTAGACTTTTGGAGAGCAGAGGCTCATTAAGATTGACCATTAGATGGTTCAATCTATGATGCACCTAGAGTTAGACCCAAAGATCATCTTGTGGCATGGATGATTTTTTCAAAAATCCATAACTATTTGTCTTCCTTTAATATGTGCTCTTACATGCTGGTAGCTAAAGAATTTTCAATTGTATATAATGGATATATATGTTTAGGATATGCATGAGACCTAAATCTCTTATTTAAATTATATTAAGCCATAATGGCGAAGTGTTAAGAATACTACCCATGTTTTCCTTCATGCTAAGTCACTATTATATCAAGAACTATAGTAGGCTTGTTGTGCTATCCACAAAGCTTGTCGTGAGGACTGACTTAATACTATCTTGGTGCATAATGAAACTAATTATACTTAGCTCATACTAGGTCAATATAGTATATCAAAAATTATAGTGAGTTTGTTGTGCTATCCATAATGCTTGCTATAGTGATTGGTATGATGTTGACTTAGTAATGCTTATGGCATATTCTGGTAGTGCTGCCTTGTTGTACTATCCACAAGGATAGTATTATCCAGATATGATCATATAGAATTGAAGGGTATGACTTAATTAAAATACTATATTTTGTTGTGCTATCTACAAGGCTATAAGTATTTTAGAGGCAAAAGTTTTGTGGAGAGTTGCATGAGATGCAATTAGTAAAGAGTTACTTACCCTTGAACTCATAAGAGCTTGTTGTGCTATGCACAAAATTTTTTATGAGGAATTGGAGTCTCAACCCTACTAAGAAACTTCATGATAAGGTTCCTCGATTTCATACTTGAGGGTTATAAAATTCATTAAAATAGTGAGAGACACAATTAGATAAAAAAAAATTCTTATCTAACTTGTGCATGTCATCATGAATTGTCTTATTATGTTCTAATATACAAATTTACATCTTTACTATCACTGCTTAGGATATTCTTTAAAATTGACCAAACTTAAAGAAATGGTTGAGGAAAAGAAGGTGAAGAAAGTCTTCACTATAGGTATCTAATATCATTACAGCATTGATGAGTAATAAAATGTAAGAATTATCTTGCAAGCAAGAAGCTATAGCAGGATACAAAAGTTGTATCTGCTAATAGTTTGTATGTGATACAAACTAATAATCATTGAGGGTTTCAACTTCAGAATTTTTAGGTATGTGATACCTATTATAGGTTCCTCATATGCAAAGCATTGCTAGACTTATAAAGCTGAAGTGAGGCGACTACTTGCCTTTTGGCACTGATGGATAGTCCATTCATGCTAAGACTGTAGGAATCTATTTATTTAGAAATTAGTAGACCATTATTTATTAGAAATATTATTTCAATCCCTATGTTATTGTAACATAGATTTAAAATTAATGTTAATAGTAAAAGTTACTATTCTTCTGATAAATTTTATGGCTATGGTCTTATGTTTCTGTCACTCAATGATGTTCTTCATATTGACGAGAACAAGAAATAAATATATGATGGTCACATATCTCAGAACAATAAGGTATTAGGTCTTGAACATATGGATGTTTGAAGACTAATAATATCTCGATCCAGAGATAGACACTTCATATGTGATATGATGTATTTTCTAAAATACTTCAAAAATATTATTATCTCATTCTGAAAAATATCTTAAAAATTACTGTATGAACTAGATACTATAAAAATTTATTACGAGCACTCCATATGAGATATAAAAAATAAAAAGGCAGGTTGCCCACTTATGTGAAAAAGGGTTGATGTACATAAGTTTATGCTAGACATGTTTTTATAAGTTATCCTAAAAGAATAGTATGTGATACTATTTCTACCATCCTACTTGATAAAAGATGTTTTGTCAGTAGGTATGCCACATTTTAGAAAAAAATATTTTTTTAAAAGGGGACAATGGGAGGATAATTGAACTTGAGAAGTTCAAGACCTGTATGTTGTTGGAAAAGGTGCAGGGTTTCATGCATGAATTTCAAAACTTTTTTTAAATATAATACAGTGGAACATGTAAATTAAATAATTTAATCTACAAATGTATGTAATCAAATTATTAAACCCTATAATTAGGACCTATAACATGTCATATTACATTTATAAATCAAAAAATAAAAGATTTGGTATTGATCAAATCAATACCCTAGATCTGAAACAGTTTCAAATCTAAAACCTAGATCATATCTAGATAAAAGAAGAGATCAGATCTCTTACCTTCATGTGGGTCGAAAACTCCATAGTTAATTTTTTTTGTTGCCTTTGGAGCCGCACATGCGTTTGTCCTCTACAGGTGATCCACACGAGGCTGCAACAAAATCAGAGGTTCGTCGAACGAAGATCCGCTCGAAGTGCTAGTTTCTTACAGATCCCTCCGGATGGTTAATCTAAAAAATATTCTTCAGATCTCTTAGACATTCAAAGAGATGAAGAATATGAGGAGGAATAAAGGAGAAGTCAAATATTTTGACCTCTCTAAAATCAAAATTAATATTTAATAGAAAAGGGTCCGAAGAGAAGACAAATCTTCTCCTTCAGTACATCAACAATTGATATCCTAAAAATATCTCTATGCGAGGACATGAGAAGACCTTCTTCTCTTGATATTTTTTTAATTTTCAGATCTTATGATATCTGATTTTTTTCATAAAAAAATCTCATGATTTATGGAGAAGAAGGGTTCTAAAAGAAATCTTAAGAAAAGACCTTCTTTTCTTCTTCTTCTTCCATCAGAACATGATCATATCATGTCCAAAATAAGATCACCATGCTCCAACTCTTTGTAGCATGAATTCACCATGCTATCCCTCTTTCTCTTTTAGATATTTTATCATATAAAAAAAATAAAACAAAGAGATATTAATATGAAAGGAAAAATAATAAGAGAAGATAATCTTCTCTCTTACCTTTCTCTCTACAAGACATCAACCTTTGATCTCTTGATTGAAGAATTTTCTCCAAGGATTTTGGCACCTCAAACTACCCATGTAATCCTTCTTTCTCTCTCATATTTTTATCACATAAAAACATAAAAAACAAAGAGAAAAAAATAAGAAAGAAAACTAATAAGAGAAGACAATCTTCTCTCTTACCTTTCTTCTCTACAAGACATCAACTTTTGATCTCTTGTTAGAGGACCCTCCTCCATGGATTTTGGTGCCTCAAACCTCTCAAGTCTTTCTCATTATTCTTTGGTATTTTTCTCAATTTTTTATTAATTTTTGACACCTATATCATGGCATATGGGGTGGCCTGTTTTTATATGGCAGACTAGGTCATAAGACCTAGTCTAACAAGGAGTCCTTGGGGCGTCCAACTCTTGGATGCCCCCTATCTCATTTATTTTGTGGATAGCATGAAAATAACCACAAAAGAGGCAATAAAAATGAGGATAAACATGGGGGAAGTTGGCACAAGAGAGGGAGGGAAGAGTCCTTGTGAAGAGGGACTCTTTCAAAAAGAGAAATAGGCTAAACCACTTTCCACAATGAACCAAATTAATTTTCATATTGAATCAAATCAAATCTGATTCAAATATCTAGAATAAGTGGTGTGAGATTACTTCTCTTAGATGTCAAAATCATAAAAAAATTATTTAGAATTAATTAGTGGGTGTGGGCTTTGATTTTCTTAGGTGGCGCAAGAGAAGATGTAATCCTAGTCTAACTAGGATTCTTATTTAGATTAGGTCAAATACTTTGAACCCAATTTAAATTAATTGTAACCTAATTAATGATGATCTTAGTCCAACTAGGAGTCCAATCAGATTAAGTTATATTTAATTTAAATCCTAACTTAACTAGAAATTAGGTGCATACAAGTCCTAGTCAAACAGGGACTTGTTCTCCCTTACAACTGGCTTATCCAATAAACTAATTAGACTAAATCTAATTAAATCTAAACTAATTTTAATTGAATCATATTCAATTAGACTTGATCTCAGTTCAATTGCCTAATCAGATTGAGCCAATTAGCAATCCAATTGCTAATGATCCTCCTACAACATTTGCATTACGTCAAATATCAATCACATTGATTGTTTAACTTTAGAACGATTCTCAATCGTCGATTAACCATCTGATTAGGTTACAACCTCTTATGTGTGTGACTCTATAGGTTCAGACCTAAGTTGATAGCACAGAAATCAATTTCTGCACCAGTTGAAGTAACCATCTAGCAATGGTTCCCGACGTCCAGATAGGTCGAATGTATGCAAAGCAACATTCTAAGAATCCTGACCCATGGTTATCATATAATTCATTCTTTTGACCAATAATACTCAAGACAACTTCGAGTATGCTGTCAACACTCATGTAAGTCATCTCTATTGTGTCTTAAAATTTTTGCAAATCCCGTGACTCCTTACGAGGATTACCCAGGCCTAGATTTTGCTAAATTGGAACACGGCGAGATATTCTCTTCTTGAAGTTAATCAGGAGTGGTCAATTCCATCTTGACTCACACACCGACTTCACAAGTACTTGACTACATCCAAAAAATTTTTGAACCTATATTAAAAATACAGGCAGTCTGGTATCAAAGCTCAGTGAGTTGCTTGCAAGTCACTGTGGTGATCTCAGATCGGAGGGACACTTATACCCATTGGTCTTAGTTAACTACTCTTGACAGTAGAGTGTTGCATTGGTCACATTCAATATAGATGTACTCTTACATCTTATTTGGATGCCATACTAGTGTCTTCACACCACTTGATTATGAGGACAACCAACGCATATGGCATACAGCGACCTACACTTGATAAGTTATCATCCTTGTTAATAACTTATCATTTGGTCGTGACCAATTTAAGAACCATCCGATAAATTCTTCTTTATCGATTGATTGTGGTTCTAAGGACTTCATCATAATTTAGAAGTTCATTTAAGGAAGATAGAACTTTTATGATGAACCTGCCAAATAACTATTATTATTAGATAATTCATATACTAATTCCAATCATCTACCACTTAGATGATAGACTTTAGGACATATTTTCCAACAACTCTCACTTGTACTAAAGCCTATCAGAATGATATCAAATATCCTATCTTCCACTTGAGTTCGTAGAACTTCCTAGTTCCGAGGCCTCAGCAAATGGGTTGGTTAAGTTCTCTCTTTTCATCGATCTTGCAAAGATCGATGTCGCCTTGATCTAAAATCAAAAGTGATAGTAATACAGAGTATGCTGGTTTTTTGATTCTTTAGTCAGATTTATGGCTCTAGTGCTATGATGAGACTGGACCATCGATGGAGAGTGCTACTCCAAACTTGTTAATGAAGCTCAGCAATTACACTGCTTACATGGCAGCATCATATGCTACGATGTACTCTACATCACTAACTGAGTAGACTAAAGTATCTTGCTTGGAACCTTTCCAACAGATTGCTCCTACAATTAGGGTATGATCTGACACTTTCTTGTTGTCATCTTGATCTGACTAAAATCAAAACATCCACATATTTAAAGTCAGTATTTCCATATTTGAGTCACTGGATCTTGTATTTCTCAAATACTTAAGGATTATCTATACAATCTTCCAGTGGTTCTTACTTAGATCAGACTGGTATCTGCTCACTACCATTAGTGAGCATACCATATCTGGTCTTGAACATGGAGAAATTAGATGACATCCAATCCTTTATTTCTTACAATGCTGGAATGCCATTTTCGATTAAGAGAATTTCATCCACAGACAAACAAGGAATAACACTACAAAATATTTTACACATTTATAAATGCAGGATTCCTCTTTATTCATAACAAAGACATATGTTCAAAATGTATGTTCTAACTCTGGGATAATAGCGAAACGAGCTTTATAGATCTCCACCTTCTCGTCTGTGCTACTCTGATCCTTTTGAAAAATCCATTCACACCAATGGGTTTTATTCCTTCAGGTGAATCATCTAGTGTCCATACACTATTGATTTTCATGGACTTCAATTTGGATTTAATGGCTCCAAGCCACTTCTCAGAGTTAAACCACTGTATTGCGTTTACTTTAATGGGCTCTGAGTTTGATCTAATCAAATCCGATTCTGTAGGTTTACTAGATTATGTCGGTTCATTTTCTACTAGTCAAGCTTTTAAGTTCAACTTGATAGGCATAAGTTTCTTCTCTAAGGAACTCTTTTCCAAAAGGAATGCCCTACTACTGATGAGCATCTTATGTTCTTCAGTATGATAGAATTAGTAACCCTTAAACAACTATTGGACCATGAACCAAGTTTATCTGTATGCAAACCTTTGACATAGGCTGATCAACTCCAAACCCAAAGGTGAGAGAGTCTAGGTCTATGTCTGATCCATATCTCATATGAAATCCGAACAACAGACTTACTCAGTATATTTTTAGAGTAAAACAAGTAATCACATAAGAGCACAATCCTAAAACAGGCAGATTAGTGAACCCTATCGTAGATTGAATCATATCTAACAAAGTTCAACTTCTCTTTTCAGATACACTGTGTTCTGAAAAAGAATCCACTGAGAGAGAATCCAATTCTCTCCTAGATATGTCATCCTTTTCATTATTTAAATCATTTGAACATTTTAAATAATTTGGCCAGACGCACCCATGCCCTGATAGGTCATCTATAATGAAATATTAATATCTTTCTCTGGCACTTAAGTTCATAGGTCTACATACATCACTATGTATGAGACTTAGAACTTTATCAGCTCCTTCATCTTTTTCATTAAAAGGTGACTTTGTCATCTTTTCAAGAAGATAAGACTCACAGGCTATCAATGATTAATCCACAATCATTGATGTCGAGGTTTTTCTCTCAAGCTAACCCATTTTATCCTGTTCTTGTCAAGATGACTAAGCCTATAATGCCAAAGATAGACATTCATGATATTATCTAACTTGGGTGTGTACATTACATTTAACAGGCTGTGTAAATATCATTTTCTTATTGTCCATATATTATTGTAATATTATTCATAATAATACCATAATAATCTTCCTTTATGAATGATGATCATCTTTAGCCAAAAGGCCAATAAAGATTATAAACAATGGACAATAGTAACAATTACTTTAAATGACAATATTTGAAAATAAGCTTTACAATTTCTAAAGTTAGGATTGGAATAAGACTTCTTTCCCTAACATTCAAGAATTTCTCATCATTCTCAAATATTCCACTTACTTGTAGTCCTAGCAATAAATTGCATAAAACCATCGGTATCTAATACCTAGGCAGTGGAATTACGTAGAGAAACTTTAAGGTGTTATCATATAACATCCTTGATGAGCAACCCTTGCTTCTTTCTCTTGTTCAGCCTATTATGGTCAAGGAAAGCAAGACAATTCTTCTTCCTATGACCCTGTGCTTATGCCTGATTTAGATCAATTTTGGACTAATTATTTTGACTGGACTAAGAAGCCCCAATACGAACCCATTCGTACTGCTGAACCAAATTCAACTTTCGATACTAATTAACAAAGTTGGGTTCCATAAGTCATCACTGTCTAACAGTGACTGGAGCAATTAAGGTTTAGCCTTATTTTGAGAAAAGAGAACAATGATCTAATGTATATGAATTATTTTAAGCCTAGAGACTTAGACTTTAGTCTCAAGGTTTTCTCACTATTTTAATCAAATTGGTAGCCTCTACCTCCAATTTGAAAAATTACTTTAATTTTCTAGTAGGTACTAAAATCCACATAGACTACACACAAGCCCGACTTTGGTCGGCCAACCCATGTGCATCTACAGGTAGGTTCATTAACCAATTATTTCTCCAAACAACTTTTTATAATTTAATTTTACCCCAGAAACCTAATCAGTAGGCTTTGGCCTCCACTGTAAGGATCCGGTTAGGTCCAACCATTAACATGACCATACTTGGTGCATCTAACCAACAAATGATTAAGCCCAACTTTGGTTGGCTAACCTAACCACCATTAGAGAGACACATCCAAGTCGTCATATGATGAGTGATAATTTCATTAATCAACAAGCATCAGGCCTTTGGGTCTGCAATGATTATTGAGTTAATGGACTCATTATCAAACACCTTAATGGAAGGCTATGACTCAGTTATCTCCATAACTTTATCATTTTAAGAACCTAATAATTTTAGAGGATTTAAAATTATCAGTGATTTAAGGATAGAAAAGACATGGGCCAATTCGCTCCCACTGACTTCATCAAGTCAAGTCCTCCCACTGACTTTTCAAGTCATTAACAAGGACTAGGATCAAATTTAGTCCATGGGCATCTAGATCAATCTCACTGAATGAAATCAGACTCTCAAATTTCCTATGTGATTGGGTTAGCACGAATCAATGAGCAACCTAATCAAGACCTGATTAACCACATTGATCAGGTAAGTATGATCGATGGGAGGGTCTGCCAATGCTTGCCTTAGACACCATAAGATATGACCAGATAAGCATGCTCCCAATTAAAAACCACCGGTCAAGTTTACCTTAGACACCAACTGGTTTATCAGTTTTGATTTGGTCTGCCTAAAAACTCGGGCTCAACCGTTGAGCCACGATCAATGTCCATTTGTAAGATATATGGACTTTGATCAACTACAACTATTGAAGTGATCTATAGAAATGATCTAATCCTAATTAACTTTTAATTAGATTTGATCAATTTCTTAACTTAGTCCATATTTAATCTAACCCTAGGTCTAACCTAGTTAATGATTTGATCAAAGCTAACCCATTATCCTTTAACCCATGTTTTATGAAATTATCTTAGGATCTTTAAATCACAAACCTAGATCCTAAACAATCATTTAATTCTTTTAATTAAGTTCATGGCTGAGGGTTGGGGTTCGACATTTTAAAAAATATTTTTAACTTTTGAAAGGTTTAATACAATCTAGTGTTGTTTCACTAAATAGGTCGATTCATTTCAAAAATGGGTCGGCTTATTTTACTAACAAATACTAACAATTAAAATCAGTCGAGCTGGCATGCTGGTCGAGCTGGCTTGCTAGTCGAGCCGGCCCGATCAGCAAATAGAACCTTCGTAAGATCTTGTTCTAGGCTGATTTTAATCTATGTACATTACATAAAAATTTATGAAATGAAATAGACTTAATCTAAAACATTCATGATAAGATTTATTTAAACTCTTTTAAATTTTTTAGATCGCAATGTACCAAGACAACCTTTGCACTGTAAGGGGTAAACCTTACAACAGGACAACCTACAGTCCGTGCGATCATTATTTTATTTTTTAAATTTATTTTGATATAATTGTGAACATATTATAAAAGAACTTGAATGCTCTAATACCACTATTAGAAAAGGTACAGGATTTCATGCATGAATTTCAAAACTTTTTTGAAATATAACGCAGCGGAACATGTAAATTAAATAATTTAATCTATAAATGTATGTAATCAAATTACTAAATCCTACAATTAGAACCTATAACATGTCATATTATATTTATAAATCAGAAAATAAAAGATTTGGTATTGATCAAATCAATACCCTAGATCTGAAACAGTTTCAGATCTAAAACTTAGATCATATCTAGATAAAAGAAGAGATCAGATCTCTTACCTTCATGCGAGTCAAAAACTCTACAGTTGATTTTTTTTGTTACCTTTGGAGCCGCATACATGTCCAACCTCTACAGATGATCCACACGAGGCTGCAACAAAATCGAAGGTTCATCGAATGAAGATCTGCTCGAAGTGCTAGCTTCTTGCAGATCCCTCCGGATGGTTAATCTAAAAAATATTCTTTGGATCTCTTGGATATTTCAAGAGATAAAGAATATGAAGAAGAATAAGAGAAAAGTCAAACCTTTTGACCTCTCTAAAATTAAAATTAATATTTAATAGAAAAGTATCCTAAGAGAAGACAGATCTTCTCCTTCAGTACATCAACAATTGATATCCTGAAAACATCTCTATGCTAGGACATGAGAAGACCTTCTTCTCTTGATATTTTTTTAGTTTTTAGATCTTATGATATCTAATTTTTCTCATAAAAAAATCTCATGATTTATGGAGAAGAAAGGTTCTAAAAGAAACCTTAAGAAAAGACCTTCTTTTCTTCTTCTTCTTCCATCAGAACATGATCATATCATGTCCAAAATAAGATCACCATGCTCCAACTCTTTGTAGCATAAATTCACCATTGCATCCCTCTTTCTCTTTCAGATTTTTTATCATATAAAAAAATAAAACAAAGAGATATTAATATGAAAGGAAAAATAATAAGAGAAGACAATCTTCTCTCTTACCTTTCTCTCTACAAGACATCAACCTTTGATCTCTTGATTAAAGAATTTTCTCCAAGGATTTTGGCACCTCAAACCACCCATGTAATTTTTTTTCTCTCTCATATTTTTGTCACATAAAAACATAAAAAACAAAGAGAAAAAAATAAGAAAGAAAACCAATAAGAGAAGACAATCTTCTCTCTTACCTTTCTTCTCTACAAGACATCAACTTTTGATCTCTTGTTAGAGGACTCTCCTCCATGGATTTTGGTGCCTCAAACCCTCCAAGTCTTTCTCATTCTCCTCTGGTATTTCTTTTAATTTTTTATAAATTTTTGACTCCTATATCATGGCATATGGGGCGGCCTCCTTTTATATGGCAGACTAGGTCATAAGACCTAGTCTAACAAGGAGTCCTTAGGGCGTCCAACTCTTGGACGCCCCCTATCTCATTTATTTTGTGGGTAGCATAAAAATAACCACAAAAGGGGCAATAAAAAGGAGGATAAACATGGGAAAGTTGGCGCAAGAGAGGGAGGGAAGAGTCCTTGTGAAGAGGGACTCTTTCAAAAAGAGAAATAGGCTAAACCACTTTTCATAATGAACCAAATTAATTTTTATATTGAATCAGATCAAATATAATTCAAATCTCTAGAATAAGTGGTGTGAGATTACTTCCCTTAGATATAGAAATCATAAAAAAATTATCTAGAATTAATTAGTGGGCGTGGGCTTTGATTTTCTTAGGTGGCATGAGAGAAGATGGAATCTTAGTCTAATTAGGATTCTTATTTAGATTAGGTCAAATACTTTGAACCCAATTTAAATTAATTGCAACCTAATTAATAGTGATTCTAGTCCAACTAAGAGTCTAATTAGATTAAATTATATTTAATTTAAATCTTAACTTAATTAAGAATTAGGTGCATACAAGTCCCAGTCAAACAGGAACTTGTTCTCCCTTACAACTGGTTTATCCAATAAACCAATTAAACTTAATCCAATTAAATTCAAATCAATTTTAATTGAATCATATTCAATTAGACTTGATCTCAAATCAATTGCTCAATCAGATTGAGTGAATTAGTAATCCAATTACTAATGATCCTCCTGCAACACTTGCATTAGGTCAAACATCAATCACATTGATTGTTTAACCTTAGAACGATTCTCAATTGTCGATTAACCATCTGATTAGGTTACAATCTCTTATGTGTGTGACCCTATAGGTTTGAACTTAAGTTGGTAGCATAAAAATCAATTTCTGTACCAGTCGAAGTAACCATCTAGCAATGATTCCCGACGTCCAGATAGGTCGAATGTATGCAAAGCAACATTCTAAGAACCCTGACCCATGGTTACCATATAATTCATCCTTTTGATCAATAATGCTCAAAATGACTTTGAGTATGCTGTCAACACTCATGTAAGTTATCTCTATTGTATCTCTATTGTATCTCAAAATTTTTGCAAATCCTGTGACTCCTCACGAGGATTACCCAGACCTAGGTTTTGCTAAATTGAAACACAGTGAGATATTCTCTTCTTGAAGTTAATTAGGAGTGATCAATCTCATCTTGACTCACACACCAACTTCACAAGTACTTGACTGTATCCAAAAATCTTTCGAACCTATATTAAAAATATAGATAGTCCAGCACCAAAGCACAGTGAGTTGCTCGCAAGTCACCGTGGTGATCTCAGGTCAGAGGGATACTTATACCCATTGGTCTTAGTTAACTACTCTTGATAGTAAAGTGTGACATTGATCACGTTCAATGTAGATGTACTCCTACATCTCATTTGGATGCCATACCAGTGTCTCCACACTACTTGGTTACGAGAACAACCAACACATATGGCATACAGTGACCTACACTTGATAAGTTATCATCCTTGTTAATAACTTATCATTTGATCATGAAGAATTTAAGAACCATCCGATAAATCCTTCTTTATCGATTGATTGTGATTCTAAAGACTTCATCATAATTTAGGAGTTCATTTAAGGAAGATAGAACTTTTATGATGAACCTGCCAAATAACTATTATTATTAGATAATTCATATACTAATTTCAATCATCTACCACTTAGATGATAGGCTTTAGGACACATTTTTGAACATAAACTATCCTATCTTAACCTGTGGAGTGTCCACAAGTTAATGCTCCATCGAATGTACCCAGTGACGAGGCATGACCATGATACACACCTCTTCATCAAAAGGTCAATTCGATTGTGTAATGTACAACTCAATATGGATTTATCATTGAGAATGACTATACACCATACATTATTGTGAATAATGTTTCTTGATCTATTCAGAGATTGTCATGAGTAGAGACTCTGACAGTTGGTCTGAATTTTTGATATCCAAAATAAACTCCTTGTACATTAACCAAGTATCGACTATGGTTGAAGCACCTATAGGTATGACCCAAAAAATTGCCTATAGGGATGGCAATTTGAATTTTTGCTATTGCCATACACTAGCTAGAGAGTTATTCTCTAGTGGGAGGGCAAATACATTCATGAATTCAGATAGGTATTGAGGAGAATGGTACCTCTATTTTTGATGGGATAGTCAAAATGTTTGACTTTATCAAAAGATATAGGAACCATGTGTGTGCAAGAAGATCAGTGGGAGTCCCACTGACTTTTTGGTTATGTATGTAGATGACATACAGCTTATTGGAAAGGTAGTCCCGATATTGCACTTGGTCAATAACTTGCTTATCGCAGATGTTTCATGGAAAAAACTTGGGTTAATCATCCAATATATTTAGCAACTATAGGGATAGATGTAAATAGATGATTTGGCTTGTCCCAGTCTAGGTACATAGATTTTAATGTTGAAAGGGTTTAACATGAATGGGTATAAAGGTGTTTATTTACCCATATATTCAATATACCAAGCCTGATGTAAATTATGTTCTATACATAATCATTGATTTCAGGTAGACCCATGTTAGAATTTTTTCAAAATTATGAAAAGTATTCTCAAAGTGCTTGAGAAGTACTAGAGGAGCAGTGAATTGGAAGAGTTCCAAACAGCAAACTGTGTTTGACTCAATTAATTGCTATTAGTAAAGATTACTCAAGAAAATTGCCTGATGAAGGGTTCATCATTAAGTTGGATGTCGTCTCACCGAGTACCCACGCACATCCTAGGCACTTTTACCTCATTCATGATTTGATCATAAAATGAGTTAATATTAAAGAATAATATAAATAGACTAGTTCACTAAGCCATACATAGCAGTAGTGTAATCGCCATCCTGATTACATGGGCATCAAGTACAGAGGTGATGGACTTTAGTGCAAGTGGGAGATTGAAAGAATAGTACCCTACAAGCCAATCACATAAGGATGTGATGGGATATTTTTTTGTTATCTTTCTACTCATTTGCATGACATTTGTTATTTTATTTATATGAGGTATTATGTTTTATCATTTGCTGCATCATATTTTTATGATTATGATAAACCTCATACATTAGGACAATAATTTTAGGACCATGATGAGATCATGCCAGTGAGACCTAAAATCTTGATAGTCCCAATCTAAAATATTTTTAGTCGTTGGATCATCGAGTCGGAGATCGATGACTCCGGTAAGACTGGTACATCCTATGTATGCTCGATGGAGAGGGTGGTTGATCTCACAACCACTTATGTGGTGATACTAATACAAGGATATAGGTGCTCATTAGAGAATGAGTTTACTGAACAGACCCACAGAAAGAATATCTGATGGAGCTTTACAGCATGTCGACAGATGGTTCTTCAGTGGGAGTGGTGCATGTGATTCTTTGACCTGAGATCACCATGGTACCTTATGTGCATGGACCCTTATTTTGGTTTGTTCCTTAGCACACCACTTTGTGATATATGTGGAATATTCTGGGTATTACAAAGTGTGCATGAAGATTGTGAGTGATCAACAAGGAATCGATCACTTCTTGTAAGAGGAGAGAACATCTTATGTGATCTCATAAGATGGTGACTCTGAAAGTCTCTAATCAGAGCAGGGATGAATAGTAAAAATAATTTCTACTAATTTATCAATCAAGTCATCATCATCGGATCGAGATACATTTGGTTAGATATTTGTGTTTGACATATTTTCATACCTATGGCCTTTTTGGGATATTGTGTGATCGAAGAATTGAAGTGCACGATAACTCACTACGGAAGAATAATTTTGGTATTTCTATCAAATTTTAAATCTTTTAGATAGTCATGACATATTGCTAGATGTCAATCTTGACTCGTAGGTTTAATAAAATTAAAAGAGTTTAATTCAAGAATTAATTAGAAAGAGTCCTAATTGATTGGGACTCTCGAGCTGACTTAATCCAATTGGATTAGGGTTACATCAAGAGTTTGGGTTACTGCTGGCTAGATTTAGAACCAATGGGTCATACGCAATAAGGATTTGGTCTTGATCCAATCAATTTGAATTTATTATAAATTCAATGGGTTAATTGAATTGCTAGCACATGAATTAACCCAAGTTCCCAATTGGGTTCAGTACAAAGTGTTTGTGCTAACCTAGACTTGTTGCCTTGACCTAATGTGATTGGGTTTGAACCTATTTTTAAATAGGTGGCTTATCTGATTTTAAATAGAGGAGTTCATATAAATCCATCTTCTCCATGTCAAAATCACATGAAAAATTAAAGGTGGCATCACATTTATTTTGGGTTTAAGGAGAGGAGTCCTTCTCTTCCACTCTTCTTAATTTTCTTACATCTTCCATGCATCCTTTTATTTTGTGCACCATCAGATGGTGCCTTGGGATGTGGGATGTGGAAGAGGATGTGGAGTCCTTCTCTTGGAAGGAACTCCATGCCAAAAATGTTTTGGGATGCCCCATTTATGGCATTGAAATGGAAGAGTCCATTTCTACGTGGACTCTTATTTCTTTCCTTTAATTCTTCATGTGTTTATTATTTTTTCATGACATCAGATGTCTCTTGGGATAATGGGTGCAGAAGAGGAAGGAGAATCCTTCTTTTGGAAGGAGTTTGAACATCAAATATTATGGGATGCCACTTTTATGCATTGGATAAGATAGAGTCTTAAGAGTTAAGGACTCTTAATTATTTCATGTGTTCTCCCTTTCCACGCACCATATTATGGCATTTAGATTTTTTCTAATAGAGGAAGAGTCCTTTTGTAGGTAAAACACTTCATTTTTCATGCCATTTTCATTGGGTTTATACGTTAAAAATTTATGTCACCGTGTAATGCATGTGGGATGCCAAGAGTTGGCATCCCATGGTATGCCCCCTTGTTTTCTATTTAAAGGGGGCGCCACAACCAATTTTGTGTGCCATTTTTTTAGCTGAAGAGGGGTGTGAAAATGAGATAAAATAAAGGGAAAAATCTAAGAAAAAGATAAGAAAAAAAAGGGAGAGAAAATGGAAAGGAAGGGAGAAGAAAATTGGAAAGCATGTGATGCTTGTCTAAATATCAGGTTGTTCAAGTATTGAACATCTGATTAATTTTTGAATGGTGTGATACTTTGAAAAAGAGTTTTTAGAGTGATATTAGTGGAGGTCATGAAAGTATACAAGTATTGGTGCAACCTATTCTTACGAAGGACAATTGGCAGCGCACTTAGGAAGAAGGTTGTAGCACCATGATGAGTTGGGAAGGGCCCTGATCTATCCTGTATGGATCACTGTTGGAGGGCTTCTGCTTTGGAGTCTCGTAGAGATCTCAAAATCACTAGTTCATGATCTTCATGGTGGTATATGACTTTTGGTCTTCTCCTCATATGCATATTTTTGTGGTTTGATTGTAATCATCAAGGAATTCCTAGGGTTTTGAGTTTTGGTGGTTGAGTTTAATTGTTAAACTTTGTTTTCATTTATTGAATATATGTTAAAAATTTTTGAAATTTATATTCCACTGCATCATCGAAACCCAATAGTTTTTTCCAACTTAGAATTGTTTCAAGTGTGGAAGGAGTCCTCTACGCCCACCAAGTCTCACACCAAAAATTAATTGCCGCCCCCTCTTAATTAGCGTTAGAAGGTGAAGAGTCCTTTTTAATGAAGGATCTTATCTCATCTTATCTCTTAATTTTCTCATCCAGAACCTTAATGATTTCATGCCAATTTATTATTAAAAATTTATAAGGCATAGAAGAGGAGGAGTCCTTTTGTGTAAATGCTCTCCTGCATCAAAATAAATCACAGTGATTTATTTCACCATGTGAGAAGGTGGAGTGTCAAAAGTTAGCGCCCCTTGGTCCTTCCTCACATCCCTTCTTCACCTATTTATATAGAGCATCCCATATGAGCCAAGTGCTTGATTTTTAATGAAAATTAGAGCTAATTAGCATATAAAAGAGAAAAAAAATTTTGGAAAAAATTTGAGAAAAAGGGAAGGAAAAATTGAGAGGAAAAATTTGTAAAAAGGATGGTGAGAGAATTAGCAAGTGTTGCTAGTTTGCCCTAGGATTTGATTTTTCCATGTGTTGGAGCTCAAAATCAAATCCTAGGTTGTGAGACATCTGAAGAGTGTCTTCTTGACATAATTTTGATGGTAAAATTGAAGGCAACTGGGATTTGAAGTGATCATACTTCGAGTTCAAAGCTGACAGTGTTCTTGAGAAGACAAGGCTGCGGCAGTGCACCGATTAGGAAGGACCTTGTTCAACTTCCATGTGGATTACTATTGGAGGGCTTATACTTTAGAGTCTTATGGAGGTCACTATCATGTCATATTGCTTTTTGATGAAAGTATAAAATTTTATCTCTTTGCATGCTTGTTTTTATTTTGATCGATATCGACAAGGTGATTCTTAGATTTGGATTTCGATTCGATAGATTTAACTATTAAAGCTATTGATATCATTATTTTAAAATTTTAAAAATTTTATTTTTACTATGTGATCAAAATTCAATAGTGGTATCAGAGCCACCCTTGTTAGATTCGATCAAACAAGTGCAAAATTGTAGTATAGAATTGTTCTTGTTCATTTATTTGCCAAAAATATTGTATCGATTTTTAGCATCGATCTTTAAAATCAAAAATTATTTTTGACTTTATATGAACCATGAATTTAAATTTTAATTATTAAAATTATAAATTTATGATAATTTGAAATTTATTATTTCATGATAGCTTGATGCTTAAATCAATTTATGTTTAAGGGTGTTATGCATGCCTAATTTGATTAGGGTTTGCTTTCTTATTTGGCTAAGCTTGACATATGTTAAGTCATTTTATGTACCCTTATATGATTTTTTGGCATGATTATATGATTGTTATTATGACTTGTAAATGCATGTCGAATTGCATAATATGTATAGTATATTTTATGTAGTTGTAGTTAGGATATATCGAGACCAGTTCAAAGATCCTCTTAAAAAATATATTAAGTTGTAATGTCAGGATTCACTTTCAAATTAAATGTTAAATTTATTTGATCAATTGATATCTAGAAAAGTATGAAAGATGATTTTCTAATTAGATCCATATGCTGGCCTGGCCAACTTTGTTGGTGTCTAAGAAAAGCTATGGAGAATCTCCCACCTACTGACCTGGCCAATTTGATCTTATTGAATTTCAGACTTAGATTGATTAGTGATATAGACAATACAAGGGCCTTCCTTCAAACATGGTTAATAGAGTATGTCAAGATCTTAGTGAGCTTGTTGTGCTATCCACAAAGCTTACTATAGAAATTGATATGATGTTGACCAAGTGCATATTAATGCTTGTGGCATATTTGAATAGTGTTGCTTTATTGTGCTATCCACAAGGACAGCATTGTTTAAGTATGACCATATGGGATTGAAGGATAAACTTAACTAGAATACTATAGTTTGTTATACTATCCACAAGACTATGAGTGATCTAAAGGTAAGAGATAAAAATGTTGAGAATTGTATGAGGTACAATTGGTAAAGAGTCACCTACTCTTGAACTCATGAATGCTTGTTGTACTATCTACAAGGTGTTTGTGAGGAATAGAAATCTCAATTCCACTTAAAAATATAAGGATGTTTCTCATTTTTCATACTTGAGGACTATGAAATTCGTTAAAATAGTGAGAGACACAATTAGACAAAAGTCCTAATCTAGTTGTACATATCATCATGAGTTGTCTGCCTATATTGTGTTCTTGTTATTGTAGATCAACTGTACATATGGCATCCTCACTATCACTTAGAGGCATACTAGATGTTAATAAATTGACCGAACCAAACTACATGGACTGATTGAGAAATCTGAGAATTATTCTCACTCAAGAGAAAGTCTCCTACATATTGGATACACCTACACTCGATATGATCGGGGAAGATGCTTTCAAGGAGGAAAGGGCCACATATAAGATGTGAAAAGATGACAGTGTGACTGTCAAATGCATCATGCTTGCCTCGATGAGCAATGAGCTTCAGAGGCAGCATGAGGATATGGATATTTTCTCTATACTTCTTAATCTTAAAAAGTTATATGGGGAACAAAGTCGAACTGCTAGATATAAGATACTAAACAGTTATTTCGTGCCCGCATGACTGAAGGCACATCTGTGCAAACTCATGTCCTAAAGATGATTGATTTGATCACTTGTCTGGGATAATTGGGTTTTTTCATGGATGGTGAACTTAGCTAGGATTTGATCCTGCAGTCTTTCTCTGACTCTTTCTCTCAGTTTGTTATAAATTATCATATGAATAAACTGAACATCAGCCTACCTGAGTTGCTGAACATGTTGAAAATAGTAGAGAGTCATTTCAAAGATAAAAAGATTTCAGTTCTTCTTATTGATAAGATCAAAAAGAAGAAAGGTAAGAAGGGTTCCAAGAAAAAACTAAATCCTGAGGCTGGCATCTCTAAGAAAAATGTGAAGAAAGTCTCTGCCAAAGGAACTTGCTATCACTGTGGTAAGGATAGACATTGGAAAAGAAATTGTAAAGAATACCTTGCAACTGTGAAATAAGCAAATGTTGCTAAAGATTTATATACAATACAAACTAACTTATCATTAAGTACTTCAATTTTAGATTTTTGGATATTAGATACCACCTGTGGCTTACACTTTTGCAAATCATTGCAGGATTTGTAGAAAATAAAAAGTCTGAATAAAGATGACTTCGAGCTATTCGGTGCTAGTGGAGAGTCCATTCAGGCCGAAGCTGTGGGAACCAAGATTTTGAAGTTATCTTCGGGCAAAGTTTTGAAACTGAAGACTTGTTATTATATCTCTAATATCATTAGAAATATTTTTTTATACCTTTATTATTAAAACAAGGCTTTGAAATAAAAACAAAGAACAATGATTTTCTATATATTTTTCTAATAAATTTTATGAAAATACTTATATTGATAATAGTCTTCTATTTCTATCACTTAATGATAATGTACTTTATGTTGATAATATGAAGAAAAGAAAGAGAGAGGATGTAAATATCACATACCTCTGGCACTATTGACTTAGTCATATAAATGAGTCAAGAATTAACAAGTTGTATAAAGATAAATTCTTTGATCCTTATGATTTTGAATCATATGGAACTTATGAATCTTGTCTTATAGGTAAAATGATCAAGACTCCATTTACTGGACATGGAGAAAGGGTGAGAGATATTTTGGATCTTGTACATACCGATATTTGTGATCCAATATCGACTCAAGCCAGAGGTAGATACTCTTCATCATATTTACTGATGATATGTCTAGGTTTGGATATTTGTATTTAATGAAATACAAATATGAAGTTTTTAATAAATTTAAAGAGTATCAAATAATGGTTGACAAACAAATTGATAAAAATATTAAAGCTTTCTCAGTGGACATCTCCTTACACTCCACAATTAAATAAAATTATGAAAAGGAGGAATCGCACCTTATTGATATGGTACGGTCCATGATATGTTTCACGGATCTTTCGATCACTTTTGGAGATATACTCTCGAGGCCACAGTGTATGTTTTAAACAAAATATCTTACAAATCTGTCTATAGCACTTCATTTGAGATATGGAAATGGAAGAGATCCAGTCTTAAACATCTTAAGATTTGGGGTTGCCCGACTTATGTGAAAAATATTGATAGACATAAGCCGAGTGATAGATCAGAAAAATATAGATTTGTGGATTATCTTAAGGAGAATATAGGATACTACTTCTACCACCCTACTCAACAAAAGGTGTTTGTTGGTTGGCATGCTATTTTCTTAAAAAAAGAGTTTATCCAAAAAAGAGGTAGTGGGAGGTCTGTTGGTTGAGGTGTAGGTTTTGATCCAAAAAAGAGTTTATCCAAAAAAGAGGTAGTGGGAGAGCAGATTCTCAACCAAAAAAGAGTTCAAAACCTACAACCCATCTAGGTTTTATAAGCTAATTCTCAACCAGATGTACCTATTATTGAGGCACGCCACTATACACACCTCCCCTCCGAAAGTCAAGTAGAGTACGTAATGTACCACTCAAGTATGGGTTTATCATTGAGAATGATGACACATCCCACATTATTGAGAATGATGATCCCACGATCTATTCGAAAGATATCATGAGTAGTGACTCTGACAAATTACTCAATTTCATGAAATTTGAAATAGACTCCATATATATCAACCAAGTTTGGACTTTGATTGATGCGTCTAAGGGTGTGATCCCAATAGGCTGCAAATAGATCTTCAAGAGAAAGACTGAAGCAGATGACCCGATAAAGACCTATAAGGCCAGGCTGGTGGTAAAAGATTTCAGACAAAAATAAGATGTTGATTATGAAGAAACTTTTTCGTTGGTAGCCATGCTCAAGTCTATTCAGATTATGCTTGCTATTGCTGCATACCATGACTATGAGATCTGACAGATGGATGTCAAAACTGTCTTTCTCAATGAAAATCTTGAGGAAGAAGTCTATATGACTCAGCCAAAAAGATTTATCTCTAGTGGGAGAGCAAATCAGGTATACAAGTTGAATAGATTTATTTATGGATTAAAATAAGCATCGAGGAGTTGGAATATCCATTTTGATGAGACAGTCAAATCGTTTGACTTTATCAAAAATGTAGATGTATCTTGTGTGTACAAAAAGACTAGTGGGAGTGCTATTGTCTTTTTGATCTTGTATGTGGATGACATATTGCTCATTGAAAATGATGTCTCGATGTTGCAATCGATCAAGATATGGCTATCAAAAAAATTTTTCATGAAAGACTTGGATGAAGCATCCTATATACTTGATATAAAGATCTATAGGGATAGATCAAAAAGGATGCTAGGCTTATTTCAGTCTAGGTACATAGATCTTATGTTGAAGAGGTTTAACATGGAAGAAAGTAAAAGAGGTTACTTGCCCATGGGTCATGGCATACAGCTCTCTAAGAAGATGTCTCCTAAGACACCTGAAGAGAGAAATAGAATGAGTTTTATTCCTTATGCTTCGACTGTAGGATCAATAATGTATGTTATGTTATGTACTAGGCCTGATGTGGCTTATGTCTTGGGCATTGTCAGTAGATTTCAGGCTAATCTCGGGGAGAATCATAGAAAAGCTGTGAAAAATATACTCAAGTACTTGAAAAGGATTAGAGATATTTTTTTCATATATGGAGGATCTGATTTAAAACTAAAAGGTTATACTGCTTCTAGTTTTCAATCTGATTTGGATGATAACAAATTCATATCTGGGTATATGTTCACCCATTATGGTGGGATAGTAAGTTGGAAGAGTTCCAAATAGCAAACTGTTGCTGACTCAGTCACTGAGGCTGAGTATATTGTTGCTAGTGAGGCTGCTAAGGAGGCTGTCTGGATGAAGAAATTCATCTCAAAATTGGGTGTGCTTCTAGGGGTTGAACAACTAGTGCCCCTTTATTGTGATAATACTAAGGTAGTTGCTCAAGCCAAAGAACCGAAGTCTCATCATAAATTCAAGCACATCCTAAGATGGTTCCACCTTATTCAAGAGATAGTCAAAAGATGCGATGTGATCATGGAGCAAGTTGATGTCAAGAATAATATAAAGGATCTATTCATTAAGGCCTTGTCAGTGCAGTAGTTTGACTGCCATCTTGATTGCATGGGCATCAGGTGTAGGGGTGATTGACTTTAGTGCAAGTGGAAGATTGAAAGAATAATATCCTACAAGCCAATCATACACAGGATGCAAAAGAATGTTTATCTATAATTTATCTTTCAGACTCATATAATTGATATTAATATTATTAATAAAATACATATTTTTTTTGATTCATTATATGTGGTATCTTATTATTTTTAAGATTATAATGAACCCCATAGATCTGGACAATAATTTTAGGATTATGATGAGATCATACCAGTGAGACCTAAATTCTTACTAGCCATAACCTAAAATATCTTCAATCATTGGTTCATTGAGTCGGAGATCAATGATATCGATAAGACTGGTATGTCCTATGTATGCTCAGAAATGATGGTGGTTGATCTCACCATCACTTATGTAGTGATATTAATATAAAGATGTGGGTACTCATTAGAGAATGAGTTTACTGAATAGACCTGCGAGAGAACATTTGATTGAGTCTTATTTACAAGTCAGCTAATGATTCTCTAGTAGGAGTTGTGTAAGTGATCTTTTGATTTGAGATCACCATGGTACCTTGTGTACATGAATCTATATTTTGGTTCACTTTCCAACTTGATTCTCTGATCCTTGTATGGGGTGTTCTGAATGTGATGAAGTATGTATGGAGGTTGTGAGTGATCAATAAGAGATCAGTCACTCCTAATATGGGGAGTGAACATCCTATGTAATCTCTTAGGTGATGATTCTGGAAGTCTTTAGTCAAAGCAGGATGATAATTAGAAAGAAATTTTTAATGTATTATCAACTGAATCATCACCTTCTGATCGAGATACATATAGATAAGTAATTAGATTTGACATGTTCCATACCCATAGCTCATCTGGTATGTTGTTTGATTGAAAGATTGAATTATACAGTAACTTACCACTGAAAAGTATTTTGATAACTTTTTATCAAAATTTTAAATCTTTTGGGTAGTCATGACACATTGTTAAATGTCAATCTTGACTTATAAACTCATCAAAATTAAAAGAATTTAATTTAAAAATTAATTAGAAAGAATTCTAGTTGATTGAAACTCTTGAGCTGACCTAATCTGATCGGACTAGGATTACGTCGAGAGTCTGTATCCACTGCGGGCTAGATTTGAAACTCAATGGGTCATATACTTTGGAATTTATTTTGATCTATCTTAATTAAGATTTAATATAAATTTTAAAGGTTAATTTGATATGCTAGCATATTGTATTAACCTAAGTTCCTAAATTGGTTTAGTTCAAAGTATTTGAGCTAAACTAGACCAGTTGTCTTTGACCTAATGGGATTGGATCCAATTTAACTGGGTTCTTATCCAACTTAGAACTATTTCAAGTGTGGAAGGAGTCCTCTATGTCCACTAGGTCTCACACCAAAAATTAATTGCCGCCTCCTCTTAATTAGCATTGGAAGGTGAAGAGTCCTTCTTAATGAAGGCTCTTATCTTATCTTATCTCTTAGTTTTCTCATCCAGAACCTTAATGCTTTCATACCAATTTATTATGAAAAATTTATGAGGTGTAGAAGAGGAGGATTTCTTCTATGTTAAGGCTCTCTTATATGAAAATAAATTTGGGGTCTAATTAGATTAGATCATATTTGCAAAATAGACATGCTAGCACATGTTGCAAATCCTAGCTTCTTGTTTCGAATTGGGTTCGAAATTGATTCCAGATTGGGCTAATTAAACCTAAATTAATTCAAACTAATTTTAGATTTGAGTTGGGTCAGCCCTTGGCTACATGTACTAGAGATTTGGAGCCAAGTAACCTAGTGCCCACACATCAAGAATTTTTCTTGCGCATGGGGTGCAGTTTTTGTGTGCAAAACAGGTTTGGCATCCCATGCGATGGGACCCCCCTTCCTCAAGCTTGTCCAATTGTTTCCATAATGAAAAAATTCTCTTGAGTTAATTTTGAGCATAGAGGAGTCCTTCTATGGCTTAATCATCTTTTGGTTTAATTATGGAAATTGGTTGAAGTTTGAAATCCTGCCAATTTGATCCATGCACCTAATTAAGAGTCCAACTTGTGAAGGACTCTAATCTATTTGTCGTGCCTCATCCTAATTCCAATTTTTTTTCACACAAACTCCTAGTTAGTGCCTGCAATTTGGTCTATTGGATGGCCAAGGTGTGCTGACATGTGGTGGAGAAAAATTGCACTAAGAAAGCTGTGCGATGCATTAGAGAATCATCGAGAAAAAATATTCCAAAGAGTCCTTTTGCCTGAAGCGTCTCTTGGATTTTTTCTCAATGATTGTGATTTTTGAGGACATAAGATGGTGCGTGGAGAGGGCACGAGACATTTCCAAAGGCAACCTATCGCTAACTATTTAAAAGGGTGCATCGAGGGATTTGTTTCATTCAGATTTCTAATTCTTTCTTTCTTTCTAACATCCTCTCTCTATTGTCCAATTAGTCTCTTCTTGCTCTTGATAGGACAAGTCCAAAAATAATAAAGAAAAGTTTGATTTTAGGACAAGAGCTTAGGAAGAGAATTAAGGAAGACAAGAAGAGAATAAAGATAGGGATAGGAAGGCTAGGAGGAGAGGAAGAAGGTCTTGAGGTCCTGCTATCCAAAAAAAATTCTCAGAGTGAGAATTTTGGAGGAAGAATCATCTTAAAAAGTTGGTGTCCTGATCATAGCCCTGTGTAGATTACCATTGGAGGGTGAACATTTGGGTGCCTGGTGGAGGTTCAGCTAGATTTTGGAATAAGCATTTTAGGTATTCTTCTATAACTTAAATTTTATTATGAATATATGTTATATGATTGTTAATCATCAAAGAGGTGCTGATTTATGGGTTTAATAATTAAGATTTCATAATTTAAATTTTTGAAATCTGTTATGCTTTTGCTGTGTAAGTCTACCTTGAACCCTATATATGGATCAAATCCTTATCTGATTAGCAGTGGAACTAGAGATCAAATCTCAAAAAAGCTGAAATAAATCTTCATGGAGGCTTGAATATATAGATCTTCTACTTCACATACATGCCAGATACCGTAGGAAAGTGGGATGAACTTCGATCTTCGCAACCTAATCAAACGAGGGAGGAGATGTGCTGGTGTTAGGTGAGCAAGTGGGACACCCAAGGAGGGCCCATGCCAAGGAAGGAGGGGCGACACCAAAAGAGAGAGACCAAGGAGAAGAAGAAAGGCTCCTCTCTTCTCATGCCTCTCTCTCTTTCTCTCTTCTCTCAATCTAATTTATTTTCTATTTTTTCATGCATCCATAGGTAGAGATTCTCTCTATTTATAGATGAATCTGATGACCTAATAAGTATAGAACTCTTAACTCAAACATACTTTGAATCAGTCCAATAGTTATGAAAGAAGGACTCCTACATGAGATAGTATTGCCATCATATATGAAAATCATATTGCACCCAATCCCTCACCCACATGGGATGCCTATAATGAGAAAACTTTTAGGTGTTGGTCGGCCCATAAGAGAAGGAAACCCTAATGCAAGTAGGATCTCTCATATCTCATCCAAAATGGATCCGAGTCGAATCCAATTCGAAGCTGATTTGAAATAATTTTGGAAGGCTGTTAATCCCAAACTCTTTAAGATTTTTGTACCAAGTCTAACTTAGATTTTTGAATCCAATTAAGTCTAATTAATTTAGATTTAATTTAAAATTAATTAACACTTAAATTTAATCTTTCATATGCTCCATAGATCATAGATTAGAAGTTGTTCATCTCCAAGATCGAACCTGAACCTCATGTGTAGTGCTAGCTAGCATAGTCAACTCTTCAATCCCATTTGATTTATAACTTAATTCTCAATCAAGTAAGCTTATATGTTCAATTAAGTCAGGTACTTTCAAATTTGATATATAAACATAGGCCAATACTTTCCTACGGTGTCTGACTTGTGTGTGTGACTCATAGTTTCAAACACTAAGCCGGTAGCATAAGAATCGATTTCTGCACTAATCAAGATACCATCTAGCAATGGTTTTCGATATCCAGATAGGTGAAATTATCGCAAAGGAACATTTCAGAATCCATACACAGTTACTACATAATTCATCCTTTTGACCCAGAATGCTCTAGGATGGTCTCAGATTGACTGTCAATTGAGATTGCTTCATCCACATTGTATTTCAACCTTTCAAATCCATCTCATGGATTATCCTGGTTAAGACTTTACTAAATTGAAATACAGTGATATATCAACTCCAATAATCTGGAGGGGTCAATCCCATCTTGATCCACACACAGACTTCACAAGTACTTGACTGTACCTAGTAGCCTTCCGTCACTGTATTAAAAATTCAGATAGTCCGATACCAAAGCACAATAAGTTGCTTGCAAGTCACTATGGTGATCTCAGGTCTGAAGGGTACTTATACCCATGTGCTTCACAAGCAGCTCTTGATGGTAGAATGCTCAGCAGATAAGTCACCTGTTCCATGATGATGTACTCCTATATCTCACCATATGCCATACCAGTGTTACCACACTCCTTGGTTAAGAGGACATCCAACTCATATGGCACACAATGACCTCCACTCGATAAACGTCATCATCCTGTAATGATGTATTATTTGGTCTCAAATATGTTTAAAAACTATACGATAAATTCTCTCTTTATTGGACACTAACATAGTTCTAAGGACTTCATCACAGCACAAGAGTTCAAGGAAGATGTAACTTTGTGATGAAAAATATCAGAATAATTTTTATTCATTAATCAATAATTTATATACATAGATGAACTCAATCATTATACGATTGATTTTAAGATACAATTCTCAACAACTCCCATTTGGACTAAAGCCAATTGAGATAGTATCTTATAGCCATCTTCCATTTAAAGTCATCGAACTCTTTGATCCTGAGAGCTTTAGTGAAGGGGTCGGCTAGATTCTCTTTTTCATCGATCTTCTGAAGCTCGACATTATCTCGATTCACGATCTCTCGTACCAAATGAAGCGGTGTAGAATATGTTGCAGCATCTGATACAGCATTGTATTCTGCTTCATATATAGAATTGGTCACAATATGTTGCTTGAAACTCTTTTAGTAAACAGCTCCTCCATTCAGAATAAATATGTAGCCGACATGCTTCTGCTATCATCACAATCTGATTGAAAATTGAAATCAGTCTATCCCACAAGTTTCAGATCAGTATCTCCATAGATAAGCCATTGATCTTTAGTATTTCTCAAATACTTAAGAATTGCTTTCGTAATCTTCTAATGCTTCTCATCCGGATCAGACTGGTATTTACTCACTACCCCTAGTGAAAAGGCCATATTCAACCTTATACATGTTATAGCATATATGATAGATCCTACTGTCGAAGCATAGGTATTCTATTCATATGCTCTCTCTCCTCGGGAGTTATCGGACAATCCTTCTTGGAAAGAATAATTCCATGGCCTATCAAAAGATAGCCTTTTTTGAAATTATCCATGTTGAACCACTTCAACAAGGTATCGATGTACGTGGATTGGGATAATCCAAGCAACCTTCTAGATCTATCCTTATAGATCTTCATCCCTAAGATATAGGATGCTTCTCCCAAATCTTTCATAGAGAACTGTGATGATAACCACAGCTTTACACTCTGCAAAGTCGGGATGTCATTTTTTAGTAACAGTATATCATCCACATACAGCACAAAGAAGATGATTACAGAATTGGAAGTCCACTTATAGATGCAAGGCTCTTCTCCATTCCTAACAAAGCCATACGTTTTGATCACCTTATCAAAACATATGTTCCAACTCCTAAACGTCTACATAAGTCTATAAATAGATCTGTTTAGCTTGCACACTTTTGACTCATCTATGGATGTGAACCCTTCAAGTTGTATCATATATACCTCTTCTTCTAGCTCCTCATTAAGGAAAGTGATTTTGACATCCATCTATCAGATCTTATAATCTAAGTGTGCAGCGATAGCAAGCATAATCCTGATGGACTTGAGCATTGCCATAAGAGAGAATATCTCGTCATAGTCAATACTATAACATTGATGATAAGCCTTGACAACTAGACGGACTTTATGGGTCTCTACCTTTCCGTCCGCTCTTCTATTTTTTTTGAAAATCCATTTGCATCCTATGAGTTTTATCTCTTCGGATGGATCAACTAGTGTCCATATACCATTGATCTCCATGGACTCCATCTCAAACTTTATGACCTCAAGCTATTTTTGGGAGTCAGGCCTTTGCATGGCCTCCATATAGGTGATCAGATCCTCATCGTTCTCATCAAGTTCAATGGATCACCATTTTGGATCAAAAAATTATAGTATCTATCTAACTTACGTGATACTCTATCGAATCTCCTTAATGGTGCCTCTATTGGCTTCGAATTTGATTCACCAATCAAATTCAATTCTATGTGGTCGGTCCTTCCACCTCATGAACTTCATCAAGTTCAATTTTATAGGCATTAGCTCCTTCACTAAAGAACTTCTTTTTTAAAAAGATTATCCGGCTACTGACAAACACCTTTTATTTTACAGTGAGGTAGAAGTAGTACCTTTTAATTTCTTTTGGATATCCTACGAACAAGCATTTGTCAAACTTAGGTCTAAGCTTATCTATCTTTAAACATTTCATATAAGCTGGACACCCCCAGATCCTAAGGTGTAAGAGCACCGGCTTACGCTCGATCCATATCTCATATGGAGTTTTATTGACAGACTTGCTCGGCATCTTATTCAAAATATAGCAGATAGTTTTTAGAGCATATTCTCAAAAGAAGATTGGTAGACTCGCAAAGCCCATCATGGATCAGACCATGTCTAACAAGGTTCGATTCCTCCTCTCAGACACCTCGTTATATTGTGGTGTTCTAGGAGGGGTCCACTATGAGAGAATCTCATTCTCTTCTAGATATGTCAGAAAATCACTGGTGAGGTATTCACCTCCTCGATTTGATCGAAGAATTTTAATACTCTTCGTAGTCTGTTTCTCTATTTCAATACAGAATCATTTGAATATTTCAAATAATTTTGACTTATGCTTCATAAGATAAACATATCCATACCTCAATAGATCATCTGTAAACATAATGAAGTAGTAGTATCCTCCTCTGGCACTTATATTCATAGGTTTGCATACATCGGTATGTATTAGACCTAGGACATCGCTGTCTCTTTCACCCTTTCCCTTAAAAGGTGACTTAGTCATCTTACCAAGTAGACAGGATTCGCAGGTTGGTAATGATTCACATTCATCTATCTCAAGGATACGTTCCTTGATCAACCTATCAATCCTATTCTTGTTCACATGACCAAGCCTATAACGCCAAAGGTAGGATTCACTAATATTATCTAATTTAAGATATTTGCTGGTTGTATCATTATACTAACAGGCCATGATATTATGTATATATCATATTTTAATTATCCACGTATAATTACAGTATATTCATAATGATATCACAAAAGTCATCCTTTATTATAAACTTGAAATAAAGTTTGGCCAAAAGGCCTACAGAGATGATATTCATCAAAAAAGAGAAATAATAATGACAATCATCTAACATGACACTACTGGACTCAAAGACAAGCTGCAAAGTTCCTACGGCTAGAACTGGAACAAGACTTCTATCTCCAACATTAAGAAACCGCTCGTCCTCTAGAAACTTCTTACTTACCTATAGTCCCTATAATGAATTACATATATTAATCAAATTTTTGATATCCAATACCCAGGTAGTAGTATCACAAATAGAAAAATTACAAGGTGTTATCATATAAGTATCTTGTGGAGCAATCGCTTGCTCGTTTCTCTTGTTCTTAGGCCTGTTTGGATCAAGGGTGGCTATATAAACCGGACAATTTCTATTCTAATGACCTAGCTCCCTACAAAAAAAGTATTCTGCTGGGCTCTTGTCAACTTTTGATGATTTGTTTTGCTTAGGATCGATGGCACAGGAGTTCTGCATATTTTTTTTCTTTCCTCTCCTAGAGAATCGATACCCTACAGATGAACCTCCCACTAAATTCACTGGCTCTTTTTGGAGTTGGTGATCCTTCTCAAAAGTCTACAGCAACCCTAGCAAACCATGGTAGTTCACTACAGGCTTCATCTTTCTATAATGACTGAGAAAGGGTAGGTAGGATTTCAACAGCGAATTGAGGATAGCATCTTTGCCTAACTGTTCATGCAACGAAAAGTCAAGTTTGCTAAGACATTCAATCTGCTCAATCATATACAGTACATGATCGGTAACTGAAGCCCCCTCTCGCATATGGGTATTAAATACTACACAGAAGATTTTATTTCTCCGTATCTTTTGGGGTACCGAAGGACTCATTCAACATTTGAATGATCTCCTCAGGCTGTGCATCCTCGAATTTACGACTAAGTTCGTCGTTCATAGGTACCCTCATCACACAACGCACAATCATGTAGTCATTGAGCCACTTTATGTAAGTATCTCTCATGGTACGAGGAGCGTTGGCTACAGGTTCTTCAGGTGCCTTATCCGTAAGGACATATAAAATCTTCTCATGCTCCAAGACGATCTTCAACTTTCGATACCAGCTATCGAAGTTGGGTCCGGTGAGCTTGTCGCTATCCAATAGCGAACGGAGGGATAGTGTGTTGGCCATAATTGAAAGAAAAAATATAAACCTATTAGTATATAAATTATTTTTTAATTTTAAAGACATCAAATTTAGTCTAAAAATCCTCTCACTATTTTTACAAATTGGTAGCCTTTACCTCCAACTTGAGGAATTATACTAATTCCTTAGCGGGTACTAAAATTCACACAGATTGCATTCGGGCCCAAGTGTGGGTTGGCCAACCTTAGTGCATCCATGGATAGGTTCGTAATCAATTGTTTCTCCAAATAACTTCTAGTAATTAAGTTTTGCCCCAGGCATCCCTTCAGCAGGCGTGTGGCACCTCCACTAAAAATTCTGGTTAGGTCCAACCATTAACATGATAATACTAAGTGCATCCAACAAACGGATGTTCAGGCCTGAGTGTGGCTCGACCAATCTGAGCATTGATCTGAAGGTACATCATGATGGTCATATGATGAATGATAATTTTAATACGTAATAGGTAGCAGGCGTGTGGTACCTCCAATGTGTATTTAAAATATTGGATTCATTATCACGCACCTTAATGGGAGGCTATGACCAAGTTATCTCATAACTCTATCATTTTATAGACTTAATAATTTAGAAAATTTGATTTCATTGATCTGAGATAAGAGAAAAAGATGACCTGCAAGCTGCAAATCCTTCCACTGACTTCATCAGGTCATATAGAGGTTTAAACACAAGCTGATCTAAAGATACCTAAATTAGTCACACTGATTCACCTTAATAGCATGGGTCAGCATGAATCATCTAGTAACCTAATCAAAATATAATCTATCATGTCGGCCAGATAAGTGAGATCAGTAGGAGGGATGTGTCCTTAACTCACCGTAGACGCATCTAGGTGAATAGCTCCCAATTAAAAACCACTCGATCAAATCTGCCATACTTATCTTAGATACCAATTAATTAATTAGTTTCAATTTGATCTACTAAAAGATTCGAGCTCAACCATAGAGCCATGATTATGGTCTATTTATTAGGGTCAAATATATGGACTTGATCAAACTTTAACTATTAAGATTGATTTAGAGAAATCCTGATCTAATCTAATTTAACATTTGATTAGATTTAATCAATTTTTCTATTTGATTCATATGTGTTTCTAACCCTAGGTCTAACCCATTAGAAGGATCTGATTCAAGCAAACCTATTGCCCATCAATTTATGTGATATCTTAATGATCTTCAATTCTTAAATCTAGATCATTTAAAGCTTAATTCAAAATTAAGTGTATAAAATATGTGTTTCAGTCTGTAGAACTATTCTATAAAAATTTCAGGTGAAGCATACCATATATTTTAATTCATAAAAATAAATTTTTATAGTATATTTAACAATTAAATAGGCATAATTATGATCCAAACTTTATACATATATCTCATGCATCATGACAACTTTTAGATCCATACCGATTACATCTTATATAACATGCTATTCAGATTTAAAATAATTTTATATTTAAATTTTAATTTATTAGAAAAAATTATAAATTATTTAGATCTAATCTAAATATATTTATGATTAAAATAATTCATAAAAATCTATTCACTTTTTTTTTTCATAAAATCGGATCACAATGACACCCCTACACATCATAAGAGAATCCTTCGAATAGGCAAAACAGAGATTAATCTTTTCAATCTCTTATGATCAGATGGTCTGATGATCTCATCAATCTGAGTACTAGGATACTAAAATCTAAAATCTAATTTCACATATAATTGCATCAACATGCAATTATTGACAAAATAATTTTATATCATGAATATATTCTTGATCTTATCAATTATGTTCTTCATCTAATCTAATTAGATTTGATGTATCACATAAATCATATCATATCTAAAATATATCTTAAACTAATTATAAAATATCAATTTCAGATTTAATATCATATAAAAAATTAATTAGATACAAACATGAATGCATAAGAAATAAATTTTTGATAAAATCTATTTTCATGTAGTGCTGAATTTTGATAGAATTCAAATCTAAATATCCATCAAAATGGATCTAATTCAGATCTAAAATAAACTTTACTTCATTATGAAAATAATAATATTAAAGTTTTATTAAAATAAATTAAAATAAATTTTAATTTATATTATTATTCCATCAAAAATTTAGCAACAGTAAAATTCTGTTATAACAAACTTATAACAACCTTAATCAATAATTGATTAGGCTCATCTAATCCAATCAAAATCAGATCAAAAATTTTATATAAATAGATTTAAATTAGATTTAATATCTAACATAAAATCTCAATTACATATAATATATAATTAATCTAAAAAAATCAAATACGCATGCATGAATCAAAGGCCTGCTCTGATACCAATTATAGAAAAGGAAAACTGTTTCTCTTCGAATAGCTCAGGTTACATCTAAAATTTTTTTTATTAATTTATATGAATAAAGATCAAATTCTTATCTAATTAGCAGTAAAACTAAAGATTAAATCTTTAAAAATTTGAAACAATTTTTTTCAGAGGTCTGGATGTGACCCTCTACATCGCATACATGTCAGATGCCACAGAAAAGTGGGATGAATTCCGATCTTCGCAACCCAATCAAATGAGAGAGAAGATGTGCTGGTGTGACACTTCACACCAGCAAGTGGAATGCTTAAGGAGGGCCCATGCCAAGGGAGGAGGGGCGGCACCAAAGGGGAGAGGCCAAGGAGAAGAAGGGCTCCTCTCTTCTCATGCCTCTCTTTCGCTTTCTCTCTTCTCTCAATCTGATTTGTTTTCTATTTTTTCATGCATTCATAGGTAGAGACTCTCTTTATTTATAGATGAATCTCATAACCCAATAAGTATAGGACTCTTTAACTCAAATGTGCTTTAAATCAGTCCAATACTCATGAAAGAAGGACTCCTACATGAGATAGTATTACCATCACATATGACAACTACATTGCACCCAATCTCTCACTCACATGGGCACCCACAATAAGGAAACTTTCAAGTGTTGGTTGACCCATAAAAGAGGAGAATCCTAGAGCAAGTAAGATTTCTCATATCTTATCCAAAATGGATCCGATTCGAATTCAATTCGAAATTGGTTTGAAATAATTTCAAAAGGTTGTCAATCCCAAACTCTTTAGAACTTTTATACCCAGTCTAACTAAAATTTTTGAACCTAATTAAGTCTAATTAATTCAAATCTAATCTAAAATTAATTAACACTTAAATTTAATCTTTTATATACTCCATGGATCATAGATCAGAAACTATTCATCTCTGGGATCGAACTTGAACCTCATATGTAGTGCTAGCTAGACATAGTCAACTCTTCAATCCTATTTGACCTATAACTTAATTCTCAATCAAGTTAGCTTATATGTTTAATCCATTCAAGTACTTTCAAATTGGATATATACATATAGGCCAATACTTTTTTATGATGTTTGACTTGTGTGTGTGACTCCATAGGTTCAAACACTAAGCCGGTAGCACAGGAACCAATTTCTATACTAATTGAGATACCATGTAGTAATGGTTCTCGACATTCAGATAGATCAAATTATCGTAAAAAAATATTTTAGAATCCATACACATGGTTACTGCATAATTCATCTTTTTGACCCTGAATGCTCTAGGATGGTCTCTGATTAACTGTTAACTGAGATTGCTTCATCCATATTATATTTCAACCTTTCAAATCTATCTCATAGTTTATCCTGACTAAAATTTTATTAAATTAAAATACAATGATACATCAACTCCAATAATCCAGAGGGATCAATCCCATCTTGATCCACACATAGATTTCACAAGTACTTGACTGTACCCAGTAGCCTTCCATCATTGTATTAGAAATCCAGATAGTCTGACACCAAAGCACTATGAGTTGCTTGCAAATCACTATGGTGATCTCAGATCTAAAGAATACTTATACCCACATACGTCGCGAGTAGCTCTTGACAGCAGAATGCTCAGCAGGTGAGTCACTTATTCCATGATGATGTAGTCCTACATCTCACCTGTATGCCATACCAGTGTCACCACACTCCTTGGTTAAGAGGACAACCAACCCATATGGCACACAACAACCTCCACTCAATAAACATCATCGTCCTGTAATGACGTATCATTTGATCGCGAATATGTTTCAGAATTATACGATAAATCCTCTCTTTATCATACACTAGCATAGTTCTAAGGACTTCATCACAGCACAAGAGTTCAAGAAAGATGTAACTTTATGATGATAAATATTAAAATAATTTTTATTTATTAATCAATAATTTATATACAAAGATGAACTCAATCATCACACGATTGATTTTAGGACATAATTTTCAACATCAACATCGTCAGGAGTGTCAAAGGATTCATTCAACACTTGCAACATCTTCTCCATCTGAGCATCCTTAAACTTACAGCTGAACTCATCATTCATGGCCGCCTGCTTTATACAGTGCACTATGGTGCGATCGTTGAGTCATTTCTTATAAGTCTCTTGTATTGCACCATGTGCATTTGGGGCACACTTTTCAGTGTCAGATCTGTCAGCACGTACAAGATCTGCTCGTGCTTCAGGACTATTTTTAATTTTCGATACCAGCTATCAAAGTTAGGTCCCATCAACTTATCACTATCCAACAATGATTGAAGCGACAAGGTGGTGGCTGTAATTGCATGAAAGGAAAACCAAAATCCTAATTAGTATATGAATTATTAAGCCTAAAAATTTAGACTTTAGTCTAAAGGTTCTCCCACTATTTTATACGAATTGCTAGCCTTTATCTTCAATCTAAGAAATTATCTTAATTTCTTAGCGGGTACCAGAATCCACACAGACTAGGTATGTTCTTAACTAATTATTTTTTAAAATAATTTTTAGTAATTAATTTTGCCCTAGGTGCCTTTTTAGTAGGCTTTGACCTCCACTGAAAGGTCTAGTTAGATCCAACTATTAACGTGACCATACTCAGTGCATCTAACTAACAAATGATTAAGCCCCACTTTGGTCAGCAACCTAACCACCCATCAGAGAGACACAACTAAATTATCATATTATGAATGATAACTCCAATTAGTAGATAAGCACTAGGCCTTTGGGCCTCCAACGATTATCAAACTAATGGACCCATTATCACCCAACTTAATGGAAGACTATGATCTAGTTACCACCATAACTATTTTATTTTAGGAACCTAATAATTTAAAAGATTTGGTTAACACATTTCAAGAGAAGAGAAAAGACTAACCAGCTAATTATAATCCTCTCACTGACTTCACCAAATCAGATCAAAGAAGACTAGATATAAGTCAGTCCGATCGATAAGTCATAAATCCTCCCACTGACTTCATCAAGTCATGAAGAGAACTATAGACAAATAGAACTAGGGGCACCTAAATCAGTCATACTTATTTTTTAGTTAGCATAGATCAACCCTAATCATTAAGTAATCTGATCAAAATATAATTCACCATATTAGTCAGGTAAGTGAAATCGATGGGAGGGATACGTCATTAACTCGCCATAGACTCAATCTAAGTGAGTAGCTCTCAATTAATGAACATTGATCAAGACTGCCAAATTTATCTTAGACACCAACTAGTTAATTAGTTTTAATTAGATCAGCTTATAGATTTGGATTCGACTATTATGCTAAAGATCAAAGTTCATTTGGATCTAATTAAAGACATGAACTTGTGAAGAAAAAATGAATAGTTCAAAGTATGTATTTTTAGAATTTTATAATAAAAAAATAAAAAATTAAATACTTTAATCTCCTACATATACTTTAGATTTGATCTAAACTACCATAAAGGATCTATAACATAAAAATTTTACATATAAAATTTGATATAGAATAAAAACTGCATCGATCACATCGATGTCCTGAATCAGATCTAACCTTTAGATCAAATCAATTGAGTTTAGAACTTATTACCTTATTATGGATCGATGATCTCCACTACTGGTAGGTATGGTACAAGGCTCTTCTTGATGCCAAGCAACTGCACAAATCGTTCGACCTCTATAGATCATCTACTCGAAATCCTGATCGGATCTTCCTTTTCAGGAGTGCTAGCTCACGTCGAAGGCTCTGGATGGCTGATCCAAGCTCTTTTCTTTGGATCATTCAGACTTTTTTAGATCAGAAGATGAAGCTTTACAAGGAGGAGATGGTGTGAGAGATTGGACAAGACTCACTTTTGTATTTTTTTCACATAAAGTCTAGAGTCAAAACCCTAGAACCCACCCTAGACCTCACACCCAAGAGGAAGATTACTTCCTCTATATCTCACGCACGAAAGCCCAACCCACTCTTAGATTTTCCCACCTCAACTTTAATATTTTTCACACTAATTTTCTCTCTTTTCATCACACAAAATTCATCCCTTCTTAAGGGTGGAATCCCACGAAAGATGAGGATAAGAATAAGACAGTTTTGGTTCAAGTTCAAACGTTGGTTGATCCTTATCATCAATTTAAATCAAATTTGAATTAAACTTTAAACTAAATTTTATCCTTATCTTAGAAACTCAAATAGTGGGTGACTAGCATTAGAATAGTATAAAAAATTTTATGCAAAAATACTTTGTGCATGGAGAAAGGTGGTGGCGTGAAGAGAAGAGTCCAACTCCATTTAGATTCTAGGTTTTCATTCAAATTAAAAATCATTTGAACTCAAATTTAAACTAATTAATTTCTAATCCAAAATGAGATCAGATGTGGGTGTGAAACTACTTCTGGGTATGAGAAAAAATCCATGCAAAAAATTTCTCGTGTGAAGAAATAAAGGGCGCGAGAAAGGAGGTGCAAGGGACTTGATAATGTTTGAATACAAAATTGATTTCTCATCCAATTAGGTTCTTATCCAGCTGAATTAGATTAGACCTAATTAGACTACTAAATTTAATTTAATTAGATAATAAATAATCTTGATTAAATCTTAATCAAATCAAAAATTAATCAAGCTCAGGTCCTGATCAAATTAGGAATCGAACACCCTTAGCGATTAAGTCATCTCATAACCTAATTGGATCAAATCAAATTGAATTCAATACAATTAGATTTGATCCAAACCTCAATGCTCAATCAAATTGAGTTAATTTGTAATCTAATTACTAATCAATCTTTCTACAATTCATCAATAATTGATGAATTGATTTATTGTAACTTTTGTGTAGGGTTAATCATCAATCGAATTGACTGATTTATCCTAGAATGGTTCGTAATCATTGATCAGCTATATGATCCGTCAGAAACTTCTTTTGAGTGTGACCCCATAGGTTCGAACCTAAGCTGATAGTATAGAAATAATCTTTCTACACCAATCAAAGTGACCATCTAGCAATGATACCCAATGTCTGGATAAGTCAAAAGATTGCAAAGTATCATTCAAGAACCTATTAGCATATGGTTACTGTATAATTCATCTCTTTGACCCAAATACTTAAGGTGACCTAGGGTTTAACTATCAACCTAGATATGGTCATCCACATGATATTTTAATTTTCCAAACCCATCACATGGATTACTCTGATCGAGATTTTACTGAATTGAAATATACGGATATATTAACTCCTACTTATTCGAAGAGATCAATTCTATCTTGACTCACACACCGACTTCACAAGTACTTGACTGTGCTCATAAATCTGTCATCATTGAATTAGAAATTTAGATAGTCTAGTACCAAAGCACAGTGAATTGCTTGCAAGTCACCTTCGTAATCTCAAGTCGGAGGGACACTTATATCCATATCCTTTGCGAGCTACTTTTGATAGTAGAGTTCTCAGCAATTGATCATATTCAGTGAGATATACTCTGACATCTCATTTGCATGCTATGCCAGTGTCTCCGCACCTCTTGGTTAGGAAACAACCAATGTACATGGCATACAATGACTTATACTTGATATAGCTATCATTCTAATAATAATATATCATTTGATCATGAACTTAAGGTTTAAAGACTAAAAGATATATTCTCCTATATCAAATCAAATAGTCCTAAGGACTTTATCACATAACAGGAGTTCAAAATAAAATATACATAGTGATGAAAAAATTAAATAATATTTATTAATTCAATAATTCATATACAATTACAATGATAAGCTCAACCGTCAACAGACTGATGATTGACTTTAGGACACAATCCCTAACAACTCTCACTTAGACTAAAGTCAATCGGTACAATATCGTATACTGATCTTTGATTTATAATCTTCAAACTCCTTGATATCGAGGGTTTTAGTAAATGGGTCGGTCAGATTTTTTTTTTCATCGATCTTCTAAAGCTCGACATTACCCCGATCCACGATCTCTCGGATCAGTTGATAGTAGTGCAGAATATACTTGGTCTACTGATGTGACTTCGATTTCTTCGCTTGAGCAATGGCACTAGTGTTGTCATGGTACAACAAGATGGGGCCATCAAGGGAGGGTGCCACTCTGAGCTAGTCGATGAACTTTCGTAACCACATAGCTTCCTTCAAAGCATTGGATGCCGTGATATATTCTACTTCCAAGTAGAGTCGGCCACAGTGTGCTGCTTGGAATTCTTCTAGCAAACTCTCCACTGTTTAGAGTATAAATATATCCCGATATGCTCTTGCTATTGTCATGATCCGATTAAAAATTAGAGTCTGTAACCTCGTAAGTTTTAAGTCGGATTCTCCATAGATAAGCCACCGATCCTTAGTATTTCTCAAATACTTAAGGATGGTCTTTACAACCTTCCAGTGGTTCTCACTAGATCAGAATGGTATCTGCTCACTATCCCTAGTGAGTATGCCACATTTAGTCTCGTACATATCATGGCACACATAATAGATCCTACTACTGAAGCATATAAAATTCTACTTATATGCTCTCTTTCTTAAGGAGTTGTCGAATAATCACTCTTCGAGAGAAAAATTTTTTGGCCTATCGGAAGATAGTCTTTTTTAGAATTCTCCATACTAAATCTTTTCAGCACAGTATCAATGTACGTGGACTGGGATGATCCAAGCAATCTTTTAGATCTATCTCTATAGATCTTTATTCCAAGGATGTAGGATGCTTCTCCCAAATCCTTCATGGAAAACTGTGATGATAACCAAACCTTTATTTTCTATAATGCAAGGATGTCATTCTTGATTAAGAGAACATTATCTACATACAAAATAAGAAATACTATTATACAGTTATTAACCCATTTGTATATGTAGGTTCTTCTCCATTCTTAATGAAGCCATATATTTTGATCACTTTATCAAAACATATGTTCCAACTCCGAGATGCCTACTTAAGTCCATAAATAGATCTCTGAAGCTTGCACACCTTAGATTAATCTGTGGATATGAAACCTTCAGGTTATATCATATATACCTCTTCTTCTAACTTTCCATTTAGAAAGACTATTTTTACATCCATTTGTCAGATTTTATAGTACAGATGTGCTGCTATTGCAAGCATAATCCAAATAGACTTGAGTATTGCCACAGAAAAAAATATCTTGTCATAGTCAATACCATAATGCGGACGGTAATCTTTGACAACCAGATGGGCTTTATAGGTCTCCACCTTTCCATCTGTGCTCCTCTTCCTTTTGAAGATCCATTTACACCCTATGAATTTTATCCTTTCAGGAGGGTCAATCAATGTCCATACATTATTGACCTTTATAGACTCCATTTTAGATTTCATGGCTTCCAGCCACTTATCGAAGTCAAACCTCTGCATCGCATCTATATAGGTGATTGGATCCTCATTATTCTCATCGAGTTCAATTGGATCACCATTTCAGACCAAGAAACCATAGTATTTGTCTAGTTGACGTGATACTCTATCAGATCTCCTTAAAGATATTTCTATAATAGGTTTCAGATTTGATCTAATCAAATCTGACTTTATGGGTCTACTAGATTGTGTCGGTTTTTCTACTGATCGAACTTCATCAAGTTCAATCTTTGAGGTATTAGTTCCTTCTCCAAAGAACTCCTTTTCTAAAAAGACTATCCTATTATTGATGAACACCTTTTGTTCATCAGCAAGATAGAAGTAATACCCCTTGGTCTCTTTTGGATACCCTACAAATAGATATTTGTCAGACCTAGGTCCAAGCTTGTCAGTTTTCAAATGTTTGACATAAGTCGGACATCTCCAAACCCTAAGGTGAGAGAAAATTGGCTTGCGCCCTATCCACATCTCATGTGGTGCTTTACTTATGGACTTACTCAAAATTTTATTTAAAATATAACAAGCCGACTCGAATGCGTATCCCCAAAAAGAGATCGACAGACTTGCAAAGTCCATCATGGACTGAACCATATCTAATAGGATTCAATTCCTTCTTTTCAATACACCATTATGCTATGGTGTTCCAGGAGAGATCCATTGTGAGAGAATCCTATTCTCTTCTAAGTATGTCAGAAACTTACTAGAGAGGTATTCTCCTCCTTGATCGGACCAAAAAGTTTTAATACACTTTTTAGTTTATTTTACTACTTCATTACAGAATCATTTGAATATTTCAAATGATTCTGACTTATGTCTCATTAAATAGATATGCCCATACCTCGATAGGTCATCTGTAAATATAGTGAAATAATAATATCCATTTTTGGCACTGGTGTTCATCGATCTACATAAATCATTATGTATCAGACCTAGAACTTCATTGGCTCGCTCATCTTTTTCAGTAAAAGATGACTTGGTCATTTTCTTAAGAAGACAGAACTCATAGGTTGGAAGTGATTCACAATCATTGACTTTGAGGATTCCCTCTTATGCAACCTATTTATCTATTCTTGTTAACATGACCTAACCTATAGTGCCAAAGATAGATATCAGAGACATCATTAATTTTAGGATATTTGCTGGACTTGTACATTACACTAACAGGTTGTGACAAAATATAAATTTTATTGTTCAGCTGTCCATTCATCACATTAACATCATTCATAATAATATTAAAATTATCTCTTTTTATTGAAATTTCATAACCGTATATGGCCAAAAGGCCTACAAAAATAATGTTCAATAAAAAGAAAGGACAAAAGTGACATTCACTAAGAACAATTATATTGGACTTGAATATAAGCTTAATAATCCCTAATGCTAGAAATGAAACTGATCTTCCATCTCCAACATTAAGGAATCTTTCACCTTCTTTAAATTTCATATTGACCTGTAGACCCTGCAATGAATTAAAAATATTAAAAGGGCTTTCGGTATCTAATACCCAGATAATAGAATCATAAATTAAGAAATTATAAGGTGTTATCATATAATTATCTTGTCCAGCAATAACTTGCATCTTTCTTGGCCTGTTTGGATCTAGCGAGGTAATATACTGAGGACAGTTCCTCTTTTAGTGCCCCTGCTTCTTGTAGTAGAAGCATTCTACCTGACTTTGGTTGGACTTGGGTTTCTTGGTCTGACAGAGCTTGGGTGCCCCAACACTTTGCATCCTTTTCTTATTCTTCTTCCCTTTCCTAAAAGATCGATATCTAGAAGAAGACTCTCCCACAATATTCACCGACTCCTTGTGGAGCTAGTGATCCTTCTCAAAGTTTTGTAGTAATCCCAGCAAACCATAGTAGTTGACTGTAAGCTTTGTCATTCGATAATAAGTAAGAAAAGGGAGGTAGGATTTGGGCAAAGAGTTCAGAATGGCATCTTTTCCTAGCTGCTCATACAGGAAAAAGTCAAGCTTACTTAAGTGCTCAATCATCTTGATCATGTACAGTACATGATCAGTGACTGACACTCCTTCCCTCATTCGAGCGTTGAAGATGGCACAACTAATCTTATGCCCCTCAACATCGTTAGGTGTGCCAAAAGACTCGTTCAATATTTGCAACATATCCTATAGCTGAGCATTCTCGAAACGACGGCTGAACTCATTATTCATTGCCACTAGCATAATATGATGAACCATAGTTCGGTCGTTGAGCCACTTCTAAAAGTATCTCAGACCATACTGCGGGCATTCGGAGCTAGCTCCTTGGGCGCCGGATCTGTCAACACGTACAAAATCTGTTCATGCTCCAAGATTATTTTGAGCTTTCAATACCAACTATCAAAATTTGATCCCATTAATTTATCACTATCTAATAGTGATCGGAGCGACAAGGTGGTGGCCATAACTATAAAAGCAAAATCAAAGCCTAATTAGTATATGAATTGATTAAGCCTAAAGATATAAATTTTAGTCTAAAGATTCTTCCACTATTTTATTCGAATTAGTAGCCTCTACCTCCAATTTAAAAAATTATACTAATTTATTAGTGGGTACTAGAATTCACATGGGCTATACATGGGCCCGAGTGTGGCTCGATCAATCCCTATGCACCCACAGATAGGTTCTTAATCCATTATTTCATCAAATAATTTTTAGCATTTAATTTTTTCTCAGACATCTCTTCAGCAGGCATATGGTACCTTCACTGAAAGTTCTGATTAGGTCTAACCATTAACATATCAAAATTTAGTGCATCTGACAAATGAGTAATCAGGCCCAAGTGTGGCTCGACCAACTTGACCATCATTTGAAAGATACAACTAAATCAACATATTATGAATGATAATTCTGACAGCCAGATGAGCACTAGGCGTGTGGCACCTCCAATGATTATCTAAACTATTGGACTCATTATCATCCAATTTAGTGGGAGGCTATGATCTAGTGATCACCATAACTATTTTATTTTTAGGGACCTAATAATTTTAGAGAATTTAATTACTTTAATTGAGAGATGAGAAAAGATTTGACCACTTAATCTTAATCCTCCTACTGACTTCACCAAGTCAGATTAAAAAAGATTAGATATAAGCTAATCTAGCCAACCAGTCATAAATCCTCTCACTGACTTCATCAAGTTATGAAGAGAAATCAAAATAAGTTAAACTAGGAGCACCTAAATTAGTTATTCTGATTTTCTAGTTAGCATAAATCAATCTCAATCATTAAGTGATCTAATCAAAATATGATTCATCATGTTGGCCAGGTAAGTGAGATCGGTGGGAGAGATATGCCATTAACTCGACATAGACTCAATCTATGCGAGTAGCTCCCAATTAATGACCACCGATCAAAGCTGCCATACTTATCTTAGACACCAACTGATTAGTCATTTTTAATTTGATCAACTTATAGACTTAGGTTCGACCACAGAGCTATGATCAAGGTCCATATTGGTCTAATTAAAGATATGGATTTGACCAACTATAACTATTAAAATTGATCAAGAGAAAAAATTGACCCAATCAATGATTTCTAACCCTAGGTCTCATCCAGTTAAATGGATTTAACTCGAGCTAACCCATTAACCCATGAATTATGAAATTAATACCTTAGATCTTTGATTCTCAAATCTAGATCGCTTAATTCTCAATTAAGTTTTGGACTGACATGGGTTCAGATTTGATGTTTGAAAATAGTTTTCAATTTTATAAAATATTTTTACAATCAATTATCTAATGATTAAAACTCTAATTTTAGATCTAAGATGCATTATTTTAGATCTAAAATAAAATTTTAAAATTTTTTTCATTGTTCATCATCATGAGAAAGATCGTACAGTACCCCTACATGCCATAGGAGATCCCATCGAATGGGTAAATAGGGTTGCAAAATCCTGATTTTTCCTATGACCAGATGGCTATGAGGATCTATCCAATCAGATTACTATACTACTCAAATTTTAAATTAATTATTTAGATCTAATCTAAATAACTAAAATCAGATTAATATCAGGTTATATGCAAAAAATTTATGTCATAAGAAATCACACTCTGATACCATTTGAAAGAAAAATGGATAGTTCAAAGCATATATTTTTAAAATTCTATCATGAAAAAATAAAAGATTAAACACTTTAATCTCCTACACATACTTTAGATCAAATCTAAACTACCATAAAGAATCTATGACATAAAAATTTTACATATAAAATATGATGTAAAACAAAAGCTGTATTGATCACATCGATGCCCTGATTCAGATCTAACTTTTAGATCACATCGATTGAGTTCATAACTCATTACCTTACCACAGGTCGATGATCTTTGCTATTGGTAGGTGTGGTATAAAGCTCTTCTTGATATCGAGTAGTCACATAGATCGTCCAGCCTCTACAGATCATCTACTCGAAGCTCTGATCGGATCTTCCTTTTCAGGACTGCTAGCTCGCATCAAAGGCTTTGGATGGTTGATCCAAGCTCTTTTCTTCGAATCACCTGAACTCTTTTAGATCAGAAGATGAAGCTTAACGAGGAGGTAGTGGTGTAGGAGATTAGACAAGACTCACTTTTGTATTTTTTTCACACAAATTCTAGAGTCAAAACCCTAGAACCATCTTAGACCTCACACCCAAGAAGAAGATTACTTCTTCTATTTCTCACGCATGGAAGCTTGACCCACTCTCAAGTTTTCATGCCCCAACTTTGAGGTTTCTCATGCCAATTTTTTCTCCTTTTATTGCATAAAATTTATCCCTTCTTAAGGGTGGCATCCCATGAAAGATAAGGATAAGAATAAGATAGTTATGGTTCAAGTTCAAACGTTGGTTGATCTTTATCACCAATTTAAATTAAATTTGAATTAAACTTTGAACCAAATTTTATCTTCATCTTAGAAACTCAGATAGTGGATGACCAATATCAGAATGGTATAAAATATTTTATGCAAAAATACTTTATGCATGGAGAAAGGTGGTGGCATGAAGAGAAGAGTCCAACTCGATTTGGACTCTAGATTTTCATTCAAATTCAAGTCCATTTGAACTCAAATTTGAACTAACTAATTCTTGATCCAAAAAAGGATCAGATATGGGTGTGGAACAATTTTTGGGCATGAAAAGAAATCTACATAAAAAATTTCTTGCATGAAGAAATAGAGGGTGAAGAGAAAGGAGACGCATGGGATTTGATAATGTTTGAATTTGAAATTGATTTCTCATCCAATTAGATTCTTAACCCAATTGAATTAGGTTAGACCCAATTAGACCACTAAACCTAATCTAATTAGATAGCAAATGGCCTCAGTTAATAAAAGAATAGTGCCCTACAAGCCAATTGCATGGGGATGTGAAGGGACTTTTCTGTGATATCTTCCTACTCATTTAGATGGCATTAGTTATTTTTATTTATGAGGTATTGTATTTTATCATTTGCTACATCATATTTTTTATGATTATGATAAACTTCATAGATTAGGATAATAATTTTAGGGTCATGATGAGATCATACCAGTGGACCTAAAATCATGATAGCCCCAATCTAAATATTTTCAATCGTTGGATCATCGAGTCGGAGATCGATGATACCGAAAAGATTGATACATCTTTTGTATGCTCGATGGAGAGGATGGTTGATCTCATAATCACTTGTGTGATGATACTAATAAAAAGATGTAGGTACTTATTAGAGAATGAGTTCACTGAACTGACCCATAGGAAGAACATCTGATGGAGCCTTACAGTATGTCAACGATGGTTCTTCAGTGGGAGTGGTGCATGTGATCCTTTGACTTGAGATCATCATGGTACCTTATGTACATGGACCCTTACTTTGATTTATTCTCTAGCACACCACTTTAAGATGTGTGGAGGATATTCTGGATATGATGAAGTGTACATGGAGGTTGTGAGTGGTCAATAAGGAATCGATCACTCCTTGTCGGAGGAGAGAACATCCTATGTGATCTCATAGGATGATGACTTTGAGAGTCTCTGACCAGAGCAGAGATGAATAGTAAAAAAGATTTCTACTAGTTCATCAACCAAGTCATCATCATCAGATCGAGATATATATGGATGGTATTTGAGTTTGACATGTTTTCATACCCATGATCTTTTCGGGATGTTATGTGATCGAAAGATTGAATTGCACGGTAACTCGCTACGGAAGGATAAATTTTAGTATTTCTATTAAATTTTAAATTTTTTGGATAGTTATGATACATTACTAGATATCAATCTTGACTTGTGGACTCATCAGAATTAAAAGAGTTTAATTCAAAAATCAATTAGGAAGAGTCCTAGTTGATTGAAACTCTGGAGCTGACCTAATCCAATCAGATTAGGGTTACATCAAGAGTTTGGATTCACTGCAAGCTAGATTTGAAACCCAATGGGTCACACACAATAGAGATTTAGTCTTGATCTAATCTATTTAGATTTATTGTAAATCCAATGGGTTAATTGAATTGCTAGCACATGAATTAATCCAAGTTTCCAATTGAGTTCAGTGCAAATGTGTTTGTGCTAACCCTTTACTTGTTGCCTTGACCTAATGTGATTGGGTTTGAATCATCTATTTATTAGTTGATTTATCTGATTTTTAATAGAAAAGTTCCATGTGAAATAACCCCCTCCACGCTAAGAAGCCACACGCCAATTTAATTGGATGCCACATTTATTTTTGGCGTTAAAGAAGGAGAGTCCTTCTTCATACTTCTCTTAATTTTCTTACCATCTTTCACGCATTCCTTTTAATACCTCGAGTCATGGGATGGTGCTTGGGATATGAGGTGTGGAAGAGGAGGAGGAGTCCTTCTCTAAGAAGAAACTCCATGCCAAAATAAATTTGGGATGCCTCATTCTTTGGGTGTTGAAATGGAAGAGTCCATTTCATATTGGACTCTTAATTCTTTTTTTTATTTCTCATATTCCCTTTACTCCACGTGCCATCTGATGGCTTCTGGAGTTAAGTTGGTACAGAAGTGGAGGAGTCCTTCTACTTGAAGGCTCTTCCACACCCAAATAACTTCTATATAAAGAATTTATTCTTTGTGGAAGATTTGGTACATCGCATGAGATGTGTTGTGCCAAACATTATTTTTCTCCCTAAAACCTCTTAATTATTACATGCCATTATTTATGGCACCAGAGAAGGAAGAGTCCTTCTACTCTTTAACTTCTCCATGTCATTTATTTGTGTGGTGATTTAATTCACCACGTGGAGAAGTTGGGATGCCAAGAGTTGGTGTCACTTGGAGATTAATAGCACCTCTATGTAACCAATAAATTAGGTGGCGTTAACCCAGCTTGGGTGTCCCATATCTAGTTAATTTTGAGTGTGAGAATGAGAGGATAAAGACAAGAAAAGTCTAGAAAAAATGCAACAAAAAAGGAAGAGAAAAAGGAAAGGAAGGGATGAGAGAAAAAGGAAAGCATGAGATGCTTATCCTAAAATCAGTTTGTTCAAGTGTTGAACATCTGATTTAATTTTTATGTGGTGCGATCTTTTGAGGAAGGATTCTTAAAAAAATTCTAATAGAGGTCATGAAGGCATACAAGATGTGGTATAACTAGTTCTTGCAAAGGACGATCGGTAGCGAACTTGCAAAGAAGGCTATAGCACCATGTCAAATTGGAAAGGGCCCTGAACAGTCCCGTGTGGATCACCATTGGAGGGCTTCTACTTTGAAATCTCATGAAGATATCAAGATTATCAGTTTATGATCTTCATGATGGTATATGACTTCTGATCTTCTCTTATTATGCATATTTATGATATTTGATTGTCATCATCAAGGGGTTCCTAGGATTTTTATATTCTGATAGATTAGTTTAATTGTTAAACCTTATTTTTAATTATTGAATGCTTGTAAAAATTTTTTGAAATTATATTTCACTGCTTCACTAGAACCCAATAGTGATATCAAAGCCACCCTTGATAGTTTCAATCAAATTTCATGTTATTTTTATGATATGGATTAGATCCAGTTCTAACTATATCAAAATCAGATTTTCTGATTGATCTTTATTTGATATTCTTGATGTATTTTTGTTTATGATAAAGTATTATCAATCTATATTCAAACCTTAGATATGAAATTCCATGACTTGTGAGACAAGTTGAGATTAGATCCTATGATCTAATTTTTGATGGAATTGAAATCCAGTGCATGTGATGCGCGAAACCTTGGAATGCTATATATATGGATGTACGTTGCCAAGATTTAGGGTTCTTGCATTTGATGTATTTATCTAAGATCCAAATGCCAACCACCATATTATTGGGCACTCACCATTGTGGGTCGACCATCTTGGTTGTTGTCCGAAGTATGTGTGGGGTCGAAAAAATATTTGATCGTGGAAAGGATGCATCAGACGTGGATTAGGATTTTTGTCGGTGGATTTGTTTCACTATAATTTATTGATCTAAAGTGTTTAAAATTAATGATTATAAATTAAATCAAATTTATGATTCTATTTTGATTAGAAATCATGTTTAATTTAGATTAATCAAATTATCATTGACCTAATTTGATTAGGATTTGGATCATGATTGACTGAATCTATGTTAACCTAATTGGATTAGGGTTAATCTATGAATTGATCAACTCAACTCAAATGAATGACAAATGATTGACTTAAAGTTAAAATTAGGTCAAGTGTTGAACTCAAATCAAAAATCTTAGTTGAGTCCTACGCCCATATATTTAAACATCTCCTTTGACATATGTATGAATGATATCGCAATTTAAATAACATGAGTAGTTTGTTATTATATTTTATAATTGTTATAAAATATATGTTGAGTGGTTATGGACTATAGTACATCCATGTGATGGATGTTTGCATGAATATTTTCATATTGGTTGATTATATAAATGCATCTGTAAGAGTTACAATAGAGGCTGGGTGCCCCTAATGCATTGTATTATCAGCTGAACCTTTCTTTTGTATGTTCCCAACTGTTGATTGAGATTTTAACATGTTGATGTAAAGTAACAGAAAAAAAATTATTTGAGAATAGATAAAAATTATTTCTTTCTATTTTCAAATAAAGATCAAGCATTCATGGTAGACTTCATGGTGATGAAGACTAGACTACCGACTTTTGGAGAGCAGAGGCACGTTAAGATTGACCATGAGATGGTTCAATCAATGATGCACCTAGGGTTAAACCCATAAATCATCTTATGGCTCGGATGATCTTTCAAAAGTTCATAACCATTATATTTCTATTTATATGCTCTTATATGTTGGTAGTTAAAGATTAGATTGCATATGATGCATGAATAAATATTTAGGATGTGCATGAGACCTAAGTCCTTCAGTTAAATTATATTAAGTTATAATGGTGAAGTATTAAGAACACTACTCATACCTTTCTTCATGCTAAGTCTGTATTATGTCAAGAATCATAGTAGGCTTGTTGTGCTATCCACAAGGCTTGCTATGAAGACTGATTTAATACTATCTTGATGCATTATGAAATTAATAGTAATTAGCTTATACTAAGTCAATAGAGTATGTCAAAAACTGTAGTGAGTTTGTTGTACTATCCACAAGGCTTGCTTTAGTGATTGGTATAATGTTGACTTGGTGATGCTTATGGCATATTCTGGTAGTGCTACCTTATTGTGCTATCCACAAGGATAGTATTATTTAGGTATGATCATACAGGATTGAAGGTATGACTTAACTAAAATATTATAGTTTGTTGTGCTATCCACAAGGCTATAAGTATTTCAGAGGCAAAAATTATGTTGAGAGTTGCATGAGATGCAATTGGTAAAGAGTTACCTACCCTTGAACTCATAGGAGCTTATTATGCTATCCACAAGACTTTTTATGAAGAATTAAGATCTCAACTCTACTAAAAAACTTTATGATAAGGTTTCTCATTTTCATACTTGAGGAATATAAAATTTATTAAAATAGTGAGAGACACAATTAGATAAAAATCTCATCTAAATTGTGCATGTCATCATGAGTAGTCTTTTTATGTTCTTATATATATATTTTGCATCTTCACAATCACTGTATGAGATTATGTTTAAAAAATTGATCGAACTTCATAAAATGGTTGAAGAAATGAAGGTGAAGAATGTCTTCACTAAGGATATCTAATTTATTATTACAGCAATGATGAACATTAGAAATAAATTGCAAGAGTTGTCTTATAAATGTGAAGCAATAGTAGGATGCAAAAATTGCATCTGCTAGTGATTTGTATGTGATACAAAATAATTTATCATTGAGTGTTTTAGCTTCAGTATTATGGATAGGTGATACCTTATTTAGGTCTCACTTATGCGAAGTGTTACTGGACCTATAAAGCTGAAGTAAGGTGACTACTTGCTTTGTGACACTAATGGATAGTCCATTTATGTTGAAGTTGTAGGAACCTATATAACCTTCTAGCAAGGTTTAGAAAATAGTAGATCATTGTAATATGCCTAAATTTATTAGAAATATTATTTCAAATCTTTATTTTTATAGCATAATTTTAAAATTAATATAAAGAGTAAATGTTACTCTCCTTCTGATAAATTTTATGGCTATGGATTAATAATGATAATGGTCTCATGTTTTTGTCACTCAATGATGCTGTTCTTCATGTTGATGAGAATAAGAAATAAATATGTAATGGTCACATATCTTAGGGCAAGAAAGGTATCAAGTCTAGAACATATGGATGTTCAAAGGCTAATAATCTCTCAACCCAGAGATAGACACTTCATATAAGATATGGTGTATTCTCTAATATGCTTCACAAATTTTTCTCATTATGGGAATATGCCTTAGAAATTGCTATTCTGATTTAGATACCAATAAAATTTGTTATGAGCACTCCATATGAGATATGGAAAAGGCAAAAGGGTAGGTTACCTAACCTATGTGAAAAGAGTTGATGTACATAAGTTTGTGCTAAAACAGGTTCATATATGTTTATAGGTTATCCTAAAGAATAGTATGAGATACTATTTCTTCCATCTTACTAGACAAAAGATGTTTTATTAGTAAATATACTACCTTTTAGGAAAATTTTTTTTTCTAAGGAGATAGTGGGAGGATAATTGAACTTGAGAAGTTCAAGACCTATGAACTATCCTAACTTGTGGAGTGTCCACAAGTTGATCCTCCATCAGATATGCTCATTGATGAGGTACAACATGAAACACACCTCCTTACCAAAGGTCAATTTGAGTACGTAATGTACCACTCAAATATGGATTTATCATTAGAATGATAATACACCATACATTATTGTGAATGATGTTTTTCTTAACCTATTCGAAAATTATCATGAGTAGAGACTCTGACAGATGGCTTGAAACTATTATATCTGAAATAGACTCCCTGTACATCAACCAAGTATGAACTTTGGTTGAAGCACCTATGGGTATGACCTAACAAGTTGCTAATAGGGATGTCAATCCAGATATTTTGCTATATATCATCTAGAGAGTTTGTCTCTAGTTGGGAGGTAAATACATTTATGGATTCAAACAAGCATTAAGGAGTAGGTATTTTTATTTTTGATGAGATAGTCAAAATATTTAATTTCATCAAATATAGATGAACCATGTGTGTGTGCAAGAAGATAAGTGGGAGTCCCACTAACTTCTTAGTTATGTATGTGAGTGACATACAGTATTTTTGGAAGGTAGTCCCAATATTGCACTCAGTCAATGACATGCTTATCACAAAAGTTTTCATGGAATAGATTTGGGTTAAGCATCCAGTTTACTTGGCATTTATAGTGATGGATCTGAATGGATGCTAGGCTTGTCCCAGTTTAGATATATGGAATTTATGTTGAAGGACTTCAACATGAATGAGTGTAAAGGAGTTTATTTACCCATATATTTAATATACCAAGCCTGATGTGATTTATACTTTGTGCATAATTATTGATTGCAGGCAGATCCATAATAGGATCTTTTGAAAATCATGAAAAATATTGTCAAAGTACTTGAGAAGTACTAGAGGAGCAGTAAATTGAAAAAGTTTCAAACAGCAAACTGTGTTAGACTCAATTAAATGCTGTTAGTAAAGAGTGCCAAGGAAAGTTGTCTGGTGAAAGGGTTCATCACTGTTGGTGTAGACATAGTATGGTCTTCTGAAGTGGTAGTAGTCATTTGATTGTCGAAGTAGCTAAAAAGAAGAGCCACTGAATTGTACCTGCAAGAAAACTTTTCTACCAAAAATTTTGGTAGAAGGGTTAGTAGAAAATATTTTTGTTTTCTTTTTTTTCACAAAGCTCAACCTTCTAGAGTGAATTGGTTGAAAACTAGAGAAGATTGTCTTGCTTAACTTTTTAGGCCATAATATAGATGGATATCTATTTGTCTGTAGTTGTCTTCAAATTCTTCTTCAAGTTTTAGGCATGATATAACACCTTCTTTAAATAGTTTATGGCTTCGAATTTTTTTTAGGATAATTTTTTAAGTTGAGAAGAATATGTCATTCTGAAAATGAATTTTCTCTGCACAGAAGATCTTGGGGGTCCTTTTGAATTGATATTCTTGTTGGAAGATGGGTTGTTACCCAGATTTGCCCGTCAGTCTAGTATTTTTGTTATTGTAGTTTTCTGACTTTCCAATAGATTTCTAAATATGATATTACTTCATAAATTTTGAGATCAAAGTCTTTGAGAGATGGATCAAAGTCTTTGGTAGATTTTTCTTTTTCTTTTATCATTCTTAATCGAAATCTTACTTGATTTTCTACATCCTCAAGAACAGTAATATTATAGATTTGAAAGGAATACTTAATGCCTCCTATCTTCTTATTTTCTATACCACTGTATATTTTTATTTCAAGATATTCTCGATTTTTTTCCACATCTCTTAGTATAGTGGCAACAATGGAAGAAAACATATCATATGGCATGGCACAGTCTATTGAGATCAACTTTACAAGCCATTTATATAAAGCTCTCACTTCTTCTGATTTGGTAAGTATATTGATTAGGGATAGAAAGCACTTGGGATAGGTCCAATTGTCTAAAAATAATTATACTTCTTCAAGGAGCTTCTTTGATTTATCAGACTGAGTTGCTTTTTGAAAGATTTCTTTTTGGAGTTTTGAATTTAAAACTTCTTGTTCTTTTTTCCAATAATCACATCTTTTAAACTTAATCATTGTTAGCATCTCTGGTATTTTACAGAGATTATAGAGAAAGATGAGTTCAAAGGTAGGTTGTATTACCTGTCTTCCAACTTTGTAAATATATTTTTTGATAGCTTTCAAAGAACGTTTCTTTTCTACTAAGTGGTTGATTAGACTGATCATATGGTGGAGAAACTCCTTTTCAGATTAGAATAGATGAGCATCCCATACTTTATAAATTATAAAATATGTTTCTTGGGAAAGATCAGAATGAAAGGATTCCACAGCTTTTAGATTTTTACTCAGTTCATCATATAAAGGGGCTTTTCCCTTTTTCTTCTTTTTTGAGTGCCTAAAAAATAAAAATGTGAGTATATCAAAAGAATTAAGGACTAACCCTAGAGAAATTTCTTGTCTTTGTTGTTGATAGCATCCCTAATCCTGTAATTCAGAGAAATTTATAAAAGTGACTTGATAGCAAGTTTTATGATAACAGTTCAAATGATTCTTCTGATTCTGGGCAGACAACATTATAAATAATTTTGATAGAATTTTACCCCCATACTTAAAGTGTGCTCTAGATTGAAAGAGTTTTATCAATATGTTTCAGCATAATACTACACCTTAGGCCAATACAAATTTCATAATCTTCCCTGGTGAGTCTAAGCAATTCGATTTTCAATATACTAAGATTTACAAAAGATTCAAGTGATAGTCCAGTCATAATTTTATTTTGTTTTCTTAGAAAGTAGTCTAGGATTTTGTAGTTTTGGGAAGACTTTATCTTTTAAAAAAGCCTTCAGATCCTAAGTATATAGGTAAAATATCTCAATCTAATTTTGTTGATTTTCTAAAATTTATAGAGAATCGATTAAATCAGCTATTATTGAATATCTTTCTAAATTTATTGCTATCACTAAAGATTAGATATTTTCTTATATATTTTATAGTATTATTTTGAAACTTATTAAATATTATTTGTTAGCAATCTAGTGGTGTTCCATTATTAGGTTTAATATAGCCTCAAAATATTTTTTTGCTTCCTACTTTTTAGGGATCTTTTGATCTCTCTTATCAATAGGGCTGGAAGTGGGCTCGGGCCAGCTCGAGGCCCATTGGGTTGGGCTGGCTTCGGATCGAGCTTCAGACTTGGCCTGAAACTATTCAGGCTGGGCTTGGGCCAATAAAATAGGACCCATTTTAATTTCGGGCCGGGCTCGGGTGGACCTTTGGTCCGGCCTGAGCCCGATCCGGGCCTAGGCCCGAAATTGAGCTCGATTAAAGGCCCAATTCCAACTCGTCTCCCAATCCAGAGTCCTTTTTTCCGGGGAAGAAATTCAGTGAAGTGATCATGTGTTAATTCTGCATACCTCCCTTACAAAAACCCTCAGCAACCCTCCCCCCTCTCTCCATTCCTTCGCAAAACCTGATCAGAAAACCCCTTCTTTCCCGGTTAAGAGCCTTGAGCAGCTCTTGGCTGAGCCCATCGCCTCGACGCCTCTTCAGACTTCTGCTCTTCCCTCTTCCTCTTCTCTTCTCCATCTTCAATTTTTCCCCATCGAAGTCGTTCATCATCGTCGTCGGTCGAAGTCATCTTTCGTCAAAGTAGATGTTCTATCCCTGGTCCATGTTCTGTCCATTGATCACCATCATCGTCTTCCCCCATCATCGACAAATCTTTCATCTTCTCCATTTGGCGTGTTCTATCCCTAGTCTGTGACACCGATCCTCCATCTTCCCTCATCGTCATCATTGTCTTCCTATCTTTGGCCATCACCATTCATCATTTTGGGTAAGGATCCTTCGAATCCCTTTCCTCCGGATCCCATTCCCTATTTTCTTTTCCTCTCTAGGGTTTTAAAGTTTATTTCTAGAGAGCGAAGGCTTCAACACCATGCTGCCATGCTGGGAGCTGGGCTTCAACACCTTGCTAGAGCCAAGGTCAGACCTCCATCCTTTTAATCCCATTAAACCCTTAAACCCATCCTCTTCGGCTCTTCCTCTTCTCTTCATTCTTCTGTCTCCTGACTTTCTTGATTTTTCCATCGAAGTCTCGAAGTCAAAGAGGCTGAAAAGCCCTAGCCCTTGGCCCTCCCTGGTCCATCTTTCGTCCATCGACTGGTGACCATCCAAACTGCCATTTAAACATGCCAGATTCGAGCTTGGATGTGGGCCTGATTCGGGCTTGAACAATGGGCTCATTCGGGCCTGGACGTGGGCTGGGCCTGATTCGGGCTTTGATGCAGGCCGACCCAATTGGGTTCAGGCCAGATTCTGGCTTGGGCTTGGGCTGGGTTTGGGCCATATATTTTTTAAAAAATTCAGACCTAAGCCCAACCTGAAGCCTGACAAAAAAATTTGGGCCGAGCTCTGGTAGGGGTGTGGCTTGGCCCAGCCCGGCTCGATTCCAGCCCTATTTATCAAACTTCTTTTTGGATTTATATATTTTCTTATATGTATTTTATCTATTTAAAATTCAAATTGATAATAGAAGTTTGCTAAGATATAGAGATCATTTATCTTCTAGGCATCTTTCTAAATTGATCTCCAATCCTTAACTTGTTATTCAATTTAGAGTCATAAAAAAGAATTATTTTATCTAACATACAAATATTACCTATGTATTCTAATCTAATTTTATCTTTTTCTAAGAGTAAAGGAGCTATTTTTAGATTAATTTCTAAACCTAGAGATGATAACTTTAAGAAAAATATTAATATAATAGAGTAATGTTTTAATCCTAAAGGAGATAGTTTCAAAAAAAAATTTAAACTTAATATAATAGAGTAAGTATCTCTATACCATCTAAACTCAACTAAACTTCTACTCCTAAGGTTGCATAACTTATTATTAAGGTCTATATAAAGTTTATCTATACTATTCGAAGGATAATCTAAAAGATTATTTCCTTTAGAGTTCTTCTGAATAATATTCACAATTTTTGAGTTAGGAGTTTTGCACCAACCTTTCAATTTCCTTAACAAATAATTTATCATTATCTTAGCAATTAGAATTTATGAATAATCATGATTTTACAGACTTTCAAGTGTATCATCATTAGTTGATGACAATTATTAATAGTATGATAATTTGTAAGTCCATCAGAGTTCCAACCAAGAGTTCTTCTCTTGGAATGGATAGTGGATAAGTTGTCAGAAATTTTTGTCAACTATGAATCCACTGAGATCAATCTAAGATAATGATTTATTATCTTAGGAACCTGAACTGCTAGTTTATAGTTGGAAATGGGTTTATCTTCAGTATTCTTTGAGATAAATAATTTACTAACTATATTCTTTCTACTAACTATTCTCTTATTCTCAGAGTTTTCTAAGAGTAAGAGATTACTAGTTTCTAAAGAATTACTAATTTTTTTATCCTTAGAGAAGTATGAGGTTTCATAGATTTCTTCAGATAAAGGGATTAATGTAGACCTATTAGATGTGGGTGACGGATTTAAGGTAGACTGGTTCAAAGGGTTTGATTCAAGTAAAAAGTCTGACCTAATCTTTAAATTGTAAAAATCAAATATAGAAGCACATAGATCAAATGTAGAAGCATTTTCTTTAAGAGTTTCATCAAAAGGAGTTTCATCAATTTGATTCAATATGATTTTATCTAATTCTTCTAAGAACTCCTTTTCTAACTATGCTTCTGAAATGTCAGATGTTAGAGGTACCTCAGTTAGATCCAGATGATCTTCCTCAGTAATTTTATTGTAATCTTCAATTGATACCTTCAATTGACTGATGCCTAGACTTGACTCAGAGGATTTTAGTAAAGACATAGAATTCAAATTAACTTCAGTATCAGAATCAAGATTATGAACCATTTTAATGATTTCATTTGAAGGATTTTCTTCAATCAAAATTTTATGAGATTCTTCAAATGAACCATTTTCAGTTTCAATTCCTAGGAGATTGGGCAAAATATCGATCTTTATGAAAAAATCATCAATCTTTACTAATGAATTGTCAGAATAATCTTAATCAGATTCAGATTTTTTTTTATCCTTTAAAAGGCTATCAATCTAAGTTTCTTTAAGGTTAAGAGGATGATTCATATAGTTTTATCTTTCCTCAATCAGATCTAGGTATTCAGAGATTTTATCAGAACAAATTTTTACTTTAAGGATTTGATCAAGATCATTGGTAGAAACCTTAAGTGAACTCATATTCCTTTCCTTTTGAACCTAAGTTGTCTTGTAAGTAGGTTTATCTTTAAAACTTCTACAAATTTTCTATGATTCAGCCATCCTTTTAATCACAGTTTCTTGTATTCTAGGACTAGCTTCCTCAAGGCCTTTGATATAATATTTATCGAATCAGTTAAAGAAGAAAATATATCTCTCTTTAGTCTTCATCTAACTAAACCATATTTTTTTTATAAAACCTCTTTTCTTTTTATTGTAAGTCTCAAAGAACCACTCTTTTCTATCTTTATATTCTTTAGAATTGAAGTCTTCTCTTAGTAGTTCTTTGTTTATAGAGAATTCGGCTACTTCTATGATATTAGAGTCAATATAAGAGCCATATGAAATATTTAAAACTAATCTAGCTAATTTTTTTATTTTAATTTTTATATTTTCATGTAAATCATGTAAAATATCTATAATAGGTTTTACACTATAATTTTTTGGACTATTTTCTAATTCTCTCAAAGTTACAGAAGGCTTATTTGAAGATATAGTTTTAATATGGGTGGGTTTCCAAAGCCTAGTATTTTTCAAGTTTGATGGTGAGGTTTTCCTCTGCTTGAAAAGTTTCTTTATCCTAAGATTTTTAAGTTTAGATTCTATCCTTTCAAGATCCTGAAGATAATAATTAAAGGACTGTTCTTCATTTTCTCTATTAGTTTTTTCAAATACATTTAAGGAGAATATCTCTCTAATAGTTTTTTCTGAATAGAATTCATCTTCTATTTTTTCAGAGTAGATGGATTTTATATCATCTTCTATATTTTATTCCCAATCCTATACATCAAAGGCTTCAAGATCTTCATCTATTTTACTATGTTGAGAGAATCAGCTATCTATTATCTAAATGTATGCTAAATATGTATTGAATATATCTAACTTAACTAGTCTACCTATTCATATATCTATTTCTATATTACCTAATGAATCATAGGAAGTGTTAATTCTAATTTCTATTTTAAACTAAGTTTTATCTTAAGTTCTATAAAATATGCATCTAAACTACTAATTAACTCAATAGTTACTAGTTTTATTCATTTTGCTTATTAGAGACATTTTACAATCACAGAAAAGTTATTTTCAGCATAGGTAAGATATAGAATAAAATTAGTTTTTAAAAGTTCGATAAGAGATCTAAGGATACCAGCCATGGAGATGACACTAAATAGTCAATGCGACTTACTATCCTTTTCACACCTTTTCTTATGGCTAACACGGGAATTACTGCGTGAACCAGATGGTGATTGGAAGATGGCTAAAGTAAGAATCATCAAATCTCCTCCCTGATATGACTTGGCTCTGATACCAATTATAACCTGGGTATCAGAGCCAAATCATGTCGGGGAGGGGATATGACGATTCTTACCTTAGCCATCTTGCGGTCGCCATTCGGTCCATGTAGTAATTCTCATGTTAGCCATGAGAAAAAGTATGAAAAAGGTAGTAAGTTACATTGACTATTTGTATCATCCTTATGATTGGTATCCTTAGATCTCTTATCGAACTTTTGAAAACTGATAGTGATTTGTATCTTACTTATGCTGAAAATAACACTTCTGTGTTTATCAAATATCTCTAATAAGCAAAATGAATGAAAATCTAGTAACTATTGGGGAGTTAATTAATAATATAGATATATATTTTATAGAATTTAAGATAAAACTTAGTTTAAAATAGAAATTAAAGTTAACACTTTTTATGATTCTTTAGGTAATATAGAAATAGATATATGAATTGGTAGACTAATTAAGTTAGATATATTCAATATATATTTAGCATACATTTAGATAATAGGTAGTTGATTCTCTCAATATAGTAAAATGGATGAAGATCTTGAATCCTTTGATGTAGAGAATTGGGAACAAGATATAGAAAATGACATAGAATCCATCTACTCTAAAAAAATAGAAGTTGAATTCTATCCAGAAGAAACTAATAGAGAGATATTATCTCCAGAAGTATTTGAAGAAACTGATGGAGAAAATAAAGATATCTTCAGGATCTTGAAAGGATAGAACCTAAACTTAAGAATCTTGAGATAAAGAAACTCTTCAAGCTGAGAAAAACCTTGCCTTCTAACTCAAAAAATACTAGGCTTTAGAAATCTACCTATATTAAAGCTATGTCTTCAAAAGGTAAATCTTCTGTAACTTTGAGAGAATTAAAAAATAATTCAAAAGATTATAATATAGAACTTATTATAGATATCTCATATGATTTAGATGGAAAATTAAAAATTAAAACAAAAAAATTAGCTAGGTTAGTCTTAGAAACTCCATATGGCTCTTATATTGACTCTAATATCATAGAAGTAGCTGAATTTCCTATAAGAACTACTAAGAGAAGATTTTGATTCTAACAAAAACAAAGATAGAAAAGAGTGATTCTTTAATGCTTATAATAAAAGAAAAAGAGATTTTATAAGAGAAATATGGTTTAGTTAGATAAGGATTGAAGAGAGACATATTTTCTTTTTTGACTAGTTTGATAGATATTATATCAAAGGTCTTGAGGAAGCTAGTCCTAGAATATAAAAAACTATGATTAAAAAAATGGTTGAATCATGAAAAATTTGCATAAGTTTTAAAGATGAACCTATTTATAACATAACTCAGGTTTAAAAAAAAAGAAATACAAGTTTAATTAAGATTTCTACCAATGATCTTGATCAAATCTCTAAAATAAAACTCTTTCTGATAAAATCTCTAAACATCTAGGTCAGTTTGAGAAACAACAAATTTGCATGGATCATTCCCTCAACCTTAAAGAAACTCAGACTGATAGCCTTCTAAAGGAATCTGAAGTTAATCGGGATCATTCTGATAATTCATTAGTAAAGATTGGTGATTTTTTCATATAGATCGATGCTATACCCAATCAGATGAAGGAACTAGATCTAGGGTTTCAGGATTAAATCTTGAAATTTTTTCAAGATCAGACAGTGGAAGACTAAAATAAATCAAAATTTATCTTATAAAATCAGAGAATTCCTAGATCTAAGATCCTATTACATGATTATTATATGGCATTAAATCAAAAATTAAAATATAAAAAGCAAGAATTATATGTTGATCATATCAACATGTTTCTATACTACATCTAATGTATGTAAAATATAATAGATCAGATCTATTACCTTGCAAGTTAGACATTCTAACTTTGCTGATCCGAGCTTGCGGATGATGTTGCAAGCCGCACACATATTCGGCCTCTAGGAGTCATCTACACGAGCCCACGAATCACGATCAGAAGTCCTAGTCCAGAAAATCAGCACAGTGTGCTAGTACTGTGCTGATCCTTCTTTGATGGTCGATCAGATGCCTCCTTCTTCTTGATTTAGACTCTTTCAAAGATAAAAAGTAGGAGGAGTTTTATATGTGAGATACTTTTAGAAAACTCACAGATGGAGGAAGGGAAGAGGTGAACTCAGCAACCCTAGAAGAAGACCCTCTTCTTCTTCTCTTTGCTCTAACCCAGATACTTAGTCTTGTGTCTATTATATCTCCATGCTCCAACACTCTTTCTTCCTAAATTTTACATGCCCCAAAGGACTCTCAATACTCTATAGTCCACAAAAATTTCAATAAGAAATTCATCTTAAATCATAAGATATGAAGAATCCTTGCTTAGGTCAAATACCTAGTCAAGGAAAATCCAAACAGGGCAAGACAATTGGTGCCCAACTTTTGGATGCCCCCTCCTTCCTTTTCTACCATGGACCACCAGAAAAGGGTGCACAATATGTGCCATAAAATTCACAAAAATCTCAAAAAAAATTTGGGTAAAATCAGTGCCATAAGGAAAGAGTTTTGGTTTCCTAAAATTCTATTTCATAGAATTTTAAATCCAAACTAATTCCTACTTTGACTTGGTCCACAACCACATTCCATGTAAGAGAAAAAGAGTGAAAAGCTTTGGATGTGTGTGAAGGCCTGAGAGAGAAGGTTTTATCATACAAAATAAGAGAGAGTTGGCGTGGGGGGCTAAGGTGGCGCAAGGTGGAATCCTAGTCTTACTAGGATTCAATCTATGACTTGTTCAAATTGATTTCTCAAACCAAATCAAATCAAAATTAAATTAACATAATTAAAATAGGTCTTAACTCAATTTAAAATCTAATTTAATCAGATTAAATTAGATTTAAATCTGATTTAATTTTCTAATCAAATTAGAAATTAGGTTGATCCAAGTCCTAATTGGACTAGGACTAATTTTTTCCTTGCACTTGGCTTATCTAATAAACCAATTGGACTTGATCTAATCAAGCCCAAACTAAATTTAATTAAATCATATTCAATTAAACTTAATTTCAATCCATTGGCTTAATCAAATTAAACCAATTAGCAATCAAATTGCTTATCGATCCTCCTGCAACACTTGCACTAGATTAAATGTCAATCGTATTGATCGTTTAACTCTAGAACGATTTTTAATCATTGATCAACCATCCGATCGGATCATGAATTTTAATGTGTATGACCTCATAGGTCTGAACCTAAGTCGATAGCATAGGAATAAATTTTTATACCAATCAAAGTGACCATCTAGCAATGGTACCCGACGGTCGGATAGGTCGAATGTGTAGAACAATATCCTTAGAACCCATGCGGATATAGTTTCCATATAATTCATCCCCTTGACCAAAATGCTCATAGGACACCTCAGAGTTCAACTGTCAACTCTGATTAGGTTATCCATATTGTATTTCAAAATATCAAATCCATCTGATGGATTATCCTGGCCAAGATTTTGCTAAATTGAAATACAGTGACTCATTCTTCTCTAACTCTTAGATTGATCAATCCCATCTCAATCACACTCTGACTTCATAAGTACTTAACTATGCCCAGAAGCCTTCTGTCACTGAATTAGAAATTTAGTTAGTCCAGTACCAAAGCACAGTGAGTTGCTTGCAAGTCACTGAGGCGATCTCCGATCTAAGGGACACTTATATCTATATCCCATCAGAGACATTCTCGACAGCAGAATGCTCTGGAGTTGGTCACGTTCAATGATGATGTACCCTTACATCTCACCTGTATACTATATCAGTGTCTCCACACTCCTTGGTTAAGAGGACAACCAACTCATATGGTCTACAATGACTTATGCTTGATAGAAGCTGTCGTCTTTATTAATAGCCCATCATTTAGTCATGAACAATTTTAAGGACTAATCGATAAATTCTCTCTTTATTAAACTTAAATATCCTAAGGACTTCATCACAACTACCGAGTTCATTAGAAGATGAAAACTAATGATGAAAATACCAAAAATATATTTTATTTATTAACGAATCAATTACAATGTAAAGTTGCTCAATCGTCAACAGATTGACGATTGGCTTTCGGGATATATTTTCCAACAACTTCCACTTATCCTAAAGCCACTCGATATAGTATCTAATAGCCATCTTCGACTTGTGGTTGTCGAACTCCTTTATCGCCAGGGCTTTAGTGAAGGGGTTGGTCAGGTTCTCCTTTCTATCGATCTTCTAAAGGTCGATGTCACCTCGATCCACATTCTCCCAGACTAGATGGAAGTGGGACAAAATGTGCTTCATCCGCTGGTGTGCTTTGGGTTCCTTCGTTTGAGCTATGGCACCAGTGCTGTCGTAGTAGAGCAGGACCAGACCATTGAGGGAGGGTGCTACTCCGAGCTCGATGTTGAATTTTCTCAACCACACAGCTTCTTTCACGACATCCGATGCTGCGATGTACTCCACCTCACAAACAGAGTCTGCCACAGTATGCTGCTTGGAACTCTTCCAGCAGATGGCTCCACTATTCAGAGTAAAAATATAACCTGACATGTTTCTTCTGTCATCATGGTCAGATTGAAAGCTGGAGTCTATGAACCCCACAAGTTTCAGATCTGACTCGTCATAAACCAACCATTGGTCCTTAATATTTTTCAAATATTTATGGATGGCTTTAACCACTTTCCAGTGGTTTTCTTCGGGATCAGATTGGTATCTACTCACTACTCTTAGTGAGTACGCCACATCTGGCCTTGTACATGTCATGGCATACATGATAGATCCCACGGTCGAAGCATATGGGACTCTACTCATATGCTCTCTCTCTTCAGGAGTTATCGGATAATCCTTCTTAGAGAAAGAAATTCCATGGCCTATCAGTAGATAGCCTTTTTTGGAATTCTCCATGCTGAACCTCCTCAGCACAGTGTCTATGTACATGGACTGAGATAACCCAAGCATCCTTTTAGATCTATCCCTATAGATCTTAATCCCTAAGATGTAGGATGCTTCAACCAAGTCTTTCATAGAGAACTGCGATGACAACCAAACTTTTATTCCCTGTAATGTGGAGATGTCATTCCTGATTAAGAGAATGTCATCCACATATAAGACAAGGAATACCACAACTGGACCATTTGCCCATTTATAGATGCAGGGCTCTTCTCCATTCTTAATGAAGCCATACATTTTGATCACCTTATCAAAATGTATGTTTCAACTCTGAGAAGCTTGCTTCAATCCATAAATGGATCTCTGAAGCTTGCACACCTTGGACTCATCTGTGGATGTATACCCCTCAGGTTGTATCATATACACCTCTTCGGTCAGCTCTCCATTCAAGAAAGCTGTCTTTACATCTATCTGTTAGATCTTATAATCCAGATGGGCAGCTATTGCAAGCATTATCTGAATGAATTAAGCATTGCCACAGGGGAGAACGTCTCGTTATAGTCAATACCATAATGTTGACGATATCCTTTGGCAACCAGATGGGCTTTATAGGTCTCTACTTTTCTGTCTGCACCCCTCTTCCATTTGAAGACCCATTTACACCCAATGGGTTTAACCCATTCAGGTGGGTCAACCAATATCCATACATCGTTGTCCTTCATGGACTCCATTTTGAATTTCATGGCTTCAAGCCATTTCTCGGAATCAGATCTCTGCATTGCATCTATATAGGTGATCGAATCCTCATCGTTCTCATCGAGTTCGATGGGATCACCATCCTAGACCAAGAAATCATAGTATCTGTCTAGCTGACGCGGTACTCTACTAGATCGCCTTAATGGTATAGGTACATTAGGCCCCGGATCTGATCTAATCAAATCCGACTCAGGTTCAGCTATTGGTGTCGGTCCTTCTACTTGTTGAACTTCATCAAGTTCAACTTTAGAGGCAACAGTTCCTTCACCAAGGAACTCCTTTTCTAAAAAGGTTACCTTAAGGCTGACGAACACCTTTTGTTCATTAGCATGGTAGAAAAAATATCCTTTGGTCTCTTTGGGGTACCCTATGAATGTGCATTTGTCAGACCTAGGTCCAAGTTTATCTGTAACTAACCATTTGACATAGGCCGGACACCCCCAGACCCTAAGGTGTGAAAGTGCTGGCTTACGCCCTGTCCATATCTCATATAGAGTCTTAATTACAGATTTACTTGAAACTCTATTTAACAGATAACAGGCCGATTCGAGTACATATCTCCAAAAGGATATCGACAAGCTGGCAAAACCCATCATAGATCGGACCATGTCTAACAGAGTTCGATTTCTCTTTTCAGACACACCATTATGCTGTGGTATTCCTGGAGGAGTCCATTGGGAGAGAATTTTATTCTCTCTTAGATATGTGAGAAACTCACCAGAAAGGTATTCCCCTCCTCAGTTAGACCGAAGAGTTTTAATACTCTTCCCAGTTTATTTTTTTACTTCACTTCGGAATCATTTGAACATTTCAAATGAATCCGACTTATGTTTCATTAGATAGATATATCCATATCTGGATAGATCATCTGTGAAAGTGATGAAGTAAAAATATCCACCTCTAGCACTTGTACTCATGGGCCCGCATACATCAGTATGTACTAGGCCCAAGAGCTCAGTAGCTCTCTCACCTTTTCCAATAAAAAGTGACTTGGTCATTTTACTAAGAAGACAGGACTCACAGGTTGGAAGTGATTCACAATCACTGACTTCGAGGATTCCCTCTTGAGTCAACCTGTTTATCCTGTTCTTGTTTATATGACCTAGCCTATAGTACCAAAAGTAGATATCTGATACACTGTCTAATCTAGGGTGCTTGCCTGTAGAATAGACTACGTTAACAGGTTGTGATAACATATACACACCATTGTTCAAATATCCATAAAAAATAGTAAAACCATTCATAATGATATTACAAACTTATTTTTTTATTGAAATTTCATAATCATTTTTGGCCAGAAGGCCTACAAGAATAACATTTAAAAAGAAACTGAGACAGAAATGACGATCATTAAGAATAACAGTATGAGACTCAAATACAAGTTTCAAGATTTCTAATGCTAGAACTGGAACTGGTCTTCCATCTCCAATGTTCAAGAACCTCTCGCCTTGCTCGAATCTCCTACTGACCTGTAACCCTTGCAACGAATTACAAATATGGTAAGGGTTATCAGTATCCAATACCCAGTCAGTTATATCATAAATAGAAAAATTGCAAGGAGTTATCATATAAATACCTTGTCCAGTAATAGCTTGCTTCTTTCTCTGCCTGTTCGAGTCCAAGGTGGCAATGTACTGAGGACAGTTTCTCTTCCAGTGCCCCTGCTTCTTGCAAAAAAAGCATTCAGCTTGACTCTTATCGAGCTTGATCTTTCTGGTCTAGCCCTGTACTAATGTCCCAGCCTGAACTTGCACCTTCTTCACTTTTTTCTTCTTGTTCTTCTTCTCTTTCTTAAAGGATTGAGAACCAGAAGATGAACCTCCCATTAAGTTCATCGACTCATTGTGGAGTTGGTGATCCTTCTCAAAGTTCTGAAACAACCTCAGTGACCCGTGGTAGTTTACTTCAGGCTTGATCATTCTATAATGAGTGAGGAATGGGAGATAAGACTTGGGTGGCGAGTTCAGTATTGCATCTTTCCCAAGCTGCTCATGTAAGGAAAAGTCGAGCTTGCTCAAACGCTCCATTAGTTCGATCATGTACAATACATGATCAGTGACAAAGGCACGATCCCACATTTTGGTGTTGAAGATGGCACAACTAGTCTTATGCCTCTCCACATCTTTCGGTATGCCAAAAGCATCCTCCAACACTTGAAGCATGTCCTTTGACTGAGCCATCTCAAATCTGTGATTGAACTCGTTGCTCATGGCAGTCAGCATGATGCAGCGCACCGTGGTCCGATCACTGAGCCACTTCTTGTAAGTGTCTCTGACTGTTCTACGTGCATTGGCAGCTGGCTCCTTAGGTGCAAGATTCGTTATCACATATAGGATCCGTTCATGCTCCAGGACTATCTTCAGGTACCAGCTACCGAAGTTGGATCACACCAACTTATCATTTTCCAACAATGATCGGAGCGATAGGGAAGTGGCCATATCTGCACAAAGGAAAACCATAACTTAATTAGTAATTGATTCATTAAATCTAAAGATTTAGACTTTAATCAAAAGGTTTCTCCCACTATTTTATTCGAATTGGTAGCCTCTACCTCCAATTCGAGGAATTATCCTAATTCCTTAGTGGGTACTAGAATCCACTTAGACTGCATACAAGCCCAACTTTGGTTGGCCAACCCATGTACATCTAAGGATAGATTCATAACCAATTATTTCTCTAAATAATTTTTAATATTTTTAATTTTGTCCTAGTCCCTAATCAGTAGGCTTTGGCCTCCACTGAAAAGGTCCAGTTAGGTCCAACCATTAACATGACCATACTTGGCCCATCAAGCCAATGAATGATTAGGCCCAACTTTGGTTGGCTAACCTAATCACTATTTAGAAAGACGTAGTCAAGAAATCATATTATGAACGATAATTCCATCAGCCGATAAGCACCAGGCCTTTGGGCCTCCAATGATTATCCAATTGATGGACCCATTATCATCCACTTAATGGGAGGCTATGATTTAGTTATCATCATAACTATTTTATTTTAAGAACCTAATAATTTTAGAAGATTTAATTGATTTAGAGGAGGAGGTTAGATGAACCAGCTTATCATGATCCTCCCACTGGCTTCATCAAGTCAGCTTAAGGGAGACCATTAAAAAGGATGGTCTAGGAGCATCTAAATCAGTCACACTGATTTATCTAGATAACATGGGTCAGCTTGAATAGTCAAGTGATCCGATCAAAATATAATTTCACCAAGAGGCCAGGTAAGTTCGATCGGTGGGAGGGTCTGCCAAAGCTTGCCTTAGACACCATCAGAAATGGTCAGGTAAGCGGGCTGCTAATTAAAAACCATCAGTCTGGTTTACCTTAGACACCAACTGGTTTAATTAGTTTCGATTAGATCAACCTAACAGTTCATGCTAGACCGCTTAGCCAAGAATCAAGTCTATTTGGTTTTCGTTAAAGATATGGATTTGACCAACTACAACTATTGTAATTGATCTAGAGAATTCTTGACCTAATCTAAGAAATAATTGATTAGATTTAGTCAATTCTCTAATTAAGTCCATCTTTAATCTAACCTTAGGTCTAACCCAATTAATGGACCTAATTCCTACTAACCTATTAACCCAATGTGCTATAGTTTGTGTCTTAGGTTCTTCAATTCACAATCCTAGAACCTAATCAAACAACTTCTTAATTCTCAATTAAGTTTTGGGCTGAGGGTTGGGGTTTGGCTTTTAGAAAATAATTTTCATATTTGTAAAATATTTTTACAACATGATTCTACCAACCAAGTTGTATGTTTGATTCATAATCAAAATATAAGTGAAATAAGTATGAAACTACTTTAGATCTAATCTAAACAGGTTTATATAATTGAAATAATTTCAACTTTAAACTGTGCAAATTTTTCAAACAAATATATGATGGTTCTTTACGCAAAAATATTAACAAAGAGATTTTATTTTAGATTTCAATATTTTTTAAATCTAATAAATCAAAAATTTAATCTAGATCATATCTAATAAATTTATGATTAAAGACAGATCTACACGAACTAGGACAACCTTTGCACTGTAAGGGGTAAACCTTATAGTAGGACAACTTACAGTTCGTAATTGATCTAAAAATTTTAATTTTAGATTTAACAATCAGATTATAAATTAGATCTAATCTAAAAAATAATTTAAGCATATATAAATAATCATGTAATAAATAACCTAGGCTCTGATACCAATTGAAGGAATCAGATCTAGGATTTCAGGATTAGATTTTGAAACTTTTTCAAGATCAGACAGTGGAAGACTAAAATAAATCAAAAGTTATCTTATAAAATCAGATAATTCCTAGATCTAAGATCCTATTACATGATTATTATATGATATTAAATCAAAAATTAAAATATAAAAAGTAAAAACTACATGTTGATCATATCAACATGTTTCTATACTACATATAATGTATGTAAAATATAATAGATCAGATCTATTATCTAACAAGTTAGACGTTCTAACTTTGTTGATCTGGGTTTGAGGATGATGTTGCAAGCCACACACATCTCCAGCCTCTAGGAGTCATCCACACGAGCTCACGAATCACGATCAGAATTCTTGGTCCAGGAAATCAGCACAGTTGCTAGTACGGTGCTGATCCTTCTTCGATGGTCGATCAGATACCTCCTTCTTCTTGATTTGGACTCTTCCAAAGATGAGAAGTAGGAGAAAAAGTTTTAGATGTGAGACACTCTCAGAAAACTCACAAATGGAGGAAGGAAAGATGTGAACTCAGCAACCCTAGAAGAAGACCCTCTTCTTCTTCTCTTTGCTCTAACCCAGACACTTAGTTTTGTGTCTATTATATCTCCATACCCCAATATTCTTTCTCTCTGATTTTCACATGCCCCAAAGGTCTCTCAATGCTCTATAATCCATGAAAATTAAATTCATCTTAAATCATAAGATATGAAGAATCCTTGTCTAGGTCAAATATCTAGTCAAGAAAAATCCAAACAGGGCAAGACAAGTGGTGCCGAACTCTTGAGTGCCCCCTCCTTTTTTTGCCATGGACCACCAGAAAAGAGTGCACAATATGTGCCATAAAAGTCACAAAAATCCTAAAATAGATCAGGGTAAAATCAGTGTCATAAGAAAAGAGTTTTGATTTTTTAAAATTCTATCTCATAGAATTTGAAATCCAAATTAATTCCTACATTGACTTGGTCCACAACCACATTCCATGTAAGAGAGAAAGAGTGAAAAGCTTTGGGCATACGTGAAGGCCTGGGAGAGAAGGTTTTATCATACAAAATAAGAGAGAGTGGGTGTAGGGGGCTAAGGTGGCGCAAGGTGGAATCCTAGTCTTATTAGGATTCAATCTATGACTTGTTCAAATTTGATTTTTCAAACCAAATCAAATCAAAATCAAATCAACCCAATTAAAATAGGTCTTAACTCAATTAAAAATTTAATTTAATCAGATTAAATTAAATTTAAATTTGATTTAATTTTTTAATCGAATTAGAAATTAGGTTGACCCAAGTCCTAATTAGACTAGGACTAGTTTTTTCCTTACACTTGGCTTATCCAATAAACCAGTTGGGCTTGATCCAATCAAGTCCAAATCAAATCTAATTAAATCATATTTAATTAGACTTAATCTCAGCCCATTGGCTTAATCAAATTAAGTCAATTAGCAATCAAATTGCTAATCAATCCTCCTGCAACACTTGCACTAGGTTAAATATCAATCGTATTGATCGTTTAACCCTAGAACGATTCTTAATCGTTTAACCCTAGAACGATTCTTAATCGTTGATCAACTATCCGATTAGATCGTAAACTCTAATATGTGTGATCTCATAGGTCTGAACCTAAGCTGGTAGTATAAGAATAAATTTCTGTATCAATCGAAGTGACCATCTAGCAATGGTACCTGACGGTCGGATAAGTCGAATGTGTTGAACAATATCCTTAGAACCCATGCAGATATAGTTTCTATATAATTTATCTCCTTGACCAAAATGGTCATAGGACACCTTAGAGTTTAACTATCAACTCTGATCAAGTTGTTCATATTATATTTCAAAATATCAAATCCATTTGATGGATTATCCTGTCCAAGGTTTTGCTAAATTGAAATACAGCGACTCATTCTTCTCCAACTCTTGGAGTGGTCAATCCCATCTCGATCACACTCTGACTTCGTAAGTACTTGACTGTGCCCAGAAGTCTTCCATCATTGAATTAGAAATTCAGTTAGTCCAGTACCAAAGTACAGTAAGTTGCTTGCATGTCACTAAGGCGATCTCAAGTCTAAGGGACACTTATACCTATATCCTATCAGAGACATTCTTGACAGTAGAATACTCTGGAGTTGGTCACGTTCAATGATGATGTACCCTTATATCTCACCTGTGTGCCATACCAGTGTCTCCACACTCCTTGGTTAAGAGGACAACCAACCCATATGACCTACAGCGACCTATGCTCGATAGAAGCTGTCATCCTTATTAACAGCCCATCATTTGATCGTGAACAGTTTTAAGAACTAATCGATAAATTCTTTCTTTATCGAACCTAAATAGTCCTAAGGACTTCATCACAACAATGGAGTTTATTAGAAGATGAAAACTTGTGATGAAAATACCAAAAATATATTTTATTTATTAACAAATCAATTACAATATAAGGTTGCTCAACCATCAATAGATTGATGATTGGCTTTTGAGACATATTTTTCAACATCAGATTGGTGACTTTTCTATAAAGATCAATACTATACCCAATCTCTTAGGAGTCAAAACTGAAAATGATTCATCTGAAGAATCTGACAAAATTTTGATTAAAGAAAATCCTTCTGATGAAATCATTGAGACTGTTCATAGTCTCGATCTTGATACTAAAGTTAATCTGAATTCTATATCCTTATCCTCTGAGTCAAGTTCAGACATCAGTCAGTTGAAGGTATTGATCGAAAATCATGATGAAATCATTGAGAAAATTACTGAGGAAGAACATTTAAATCTTACTGAGGTATCTCCAACACTTAACCTTTCTGAAGCATAGTTAGAAAAAAAATTCTTAAAAGAAAAAAAATATATACTGAATCAAACTGATGGAATTTTCTCTAATAAAACTCTTGAAGAAATTGCTACTACATTTGATCTGTGTGCTTCTATATTTGATTTGTTCAATTTAAAGATCAGGCCAGACCCTATATCTGAATTGAAAGTTTTAAACTAGTCCATCTTAAATCCGTCACCCTCATCTAGTAGCTTTATAGTAATCTCTTTATTTTAAAAAAATTATGAAACCTTATGTTTCTATAAGGATAAAGGAATTAGTAAAATTTAAGGAACTAGTAGTCTCTTAGGGATTAGTAATTTCTTAGGAACTAAAAATCTTTTAGTCTCAGAAAGTCCTGAGAATAAGAGAATAGTTAGTAGGAAGAATATAGTTAGTAAATTATTTATCTCAAAAAATATCGAAGATAAACTAATTTCTAACTATAAATTAGTAGTTCAAGTTCTTGGGATAATAAATCATTATCTTAGATCGATCTTAGTAGATTTACAGTTAACAGAAATCTCTGACAACTTATCCACTATCCATTCTAAGAGAAGAACTCTTGGTTGGAACCTTAATGAACTTACAGATTATCATAATGTTAATAATTATCATCAACTAATAATGATACACTAGAAAGTCTGTAAAATCCATGATTATTCATAAATTTTAATTGCTAAAACAATGATAAATTACTTGTTAAGGCAATTGAAAGGTTAGTGAAAAACTCCTTCCACTAACTTAAAAATTATGAATATTATTTAGAAGAACTCTAAAGGTAACAATCCTTTAGATTATCCTTTGAACATTATAGATAAGTTATTTGTAGACATTAATAATAAGTTAAGTAGACTTAAGAGTAACAGTTTAGTTGAGTTTAGATGGTATAGATATATTTATTTTATTATATTAAGATTTTCTTTAAAATTATAATTTTTAGGTTTAAAATTAATTTAGAAATAGCTTCTTTATTCTTAGAAAAGGATAAAGTTATGTTGGTGCAAAAATCTGCCTACATCAGAGAAGCTGGAGTCGAGGGAGTCACGGTCGTCGTCGGGACCTGCAAAAGAAGTCTAAACTGGAGGTGGGGTTGCTCCGGCAAGACCCTCCGACGCTCAAGTCAGTTCTCTGCCTCAACAAGAATGGAGTGCTCGAACGAAAATTTTAGCAGAGTTTTTAGGTAAGAAATGAGAGCTTAGAGAATAACATATCTAGGGTCCCCCTTTTATAGGTGGAGGGGATAACAGACTGATAGCGACGTTTGTAACCGTCTAACAGTGGGCTGCCTGGGGTCAGGAGGAGTTTGTTGCGGAGAGTAGTGGAGTGGAATCGTGGCTATCACCGGGACATGCCATGTGGAGTCTATTGTGGGGAGTGGAGCAGTGTCTGTTGTCACGACTTGCCAGAGGATGGAGGATCCACGCGGTATCCATCGTAGGAAGTGGAGCAGGATCGTGGCCATTATTGTGGTTTGCCAGGGAGTGATGGAGACGCACGAAATCCATCGCAGGAAGTGGAGCAGAGTCGTGGCCGTTACTGCGGCCTGTGAGGGAGTGATGGAGCCGTGCGGAATCCATCGCAGGAAGTGGAGAAGAGTCGTGGCCGTTACTGCGGCCTGCCAGGGGGTCCAGGCCTGTCGGCTGAAGTTCAGTTGGAGTCCGGTCTCCGTAGAAGCCCGAACGGGGATCATTTGTCGAGGAGTCTCAGCCAAGGCCGCTCGTGGTAGGAACTTGAAGTAGTTCATTTGCAGCAGTAACTCGGAGTGGGTCGCTTGCAACAGGAGCTCGAAGTCCGACTCCCGTAGGAGTCCGGACGAAGTCTTCCTGTGGTCGAAGTCGGGGATGAAGTCTGGCTCCCGTAGGAGTCCGGACGAAGTCTACCTGCAATTGAAGTCGAGGGGTGAAGTCCGGCTCCCGTAGGAGTCCGGACGAAGCTTACCTATGATTGAAGTCGTGGGCGAAGTCTGGCTCCCGTAGGAGTCCGGACGAAGTCTACTTATGATGGAAGTCATGGGCGGAGTCCGGCTCCCGTAGAAGTCCGGACAAGGTCTACCTGCAGCCAGAGTCGGGGATGAGGTCCGGCTCCCATAGGAGTCCGGACAAGGCCTTCCTACAGTCGAAGTTGGGGACGAGGTCCGGCTCCCGTAGGAGTCCGGGCGAAGTCTACCTGCAATTGGAGTTGGGGGCGAAGTCCGGCTCCTGTAGGAGTCCGGGTGAAGTCTACCTGTAATTGAAGTCGTGGGCGGAGTCCAGCTCCCGTAGGAGTCCGGACGAAGTCTGCCTGCAGCCGGAGTCGGAGACGAGGTCCGGCTCCCATAGGAGTCCGGACAAGGCCTTCCTGCAGTTGGAGTTGGGGACAAGGTCCGACTCCCGTAGGAGTCCAGACGAGGCCTTCCTGCAGCCGGAGTTGGGGATGAGGTCCGGCTCCCGTAGGAGTCTGGGCGTTGTCTACCTGTAATTGAAGTCGTGGGAGGAGTCCGGCTCCCGTAGGAGTCCGGACGAAGTCTGCCTGCAGTCGGAGTCGGAGACGAGGTCCGAATCCCATAGGAGTCCAGACAAGGCCTTCCTGCAGCCAGAGTTGGGGATGAGGTCCGGCTCTCATAGGAGTCCGGACGAGGCCTTCCTGCAGTCGGAGTTGGGGACGAGGTCCGGCTCCCGTAGGAGTCCGGGCGTTGTCTACCTGCAATTGGAGTTGGGGGCGAAGTCCAGCTCCCGTAGGAGTCTGGACGAAGCCTACCTGTAATTGAAGTCATGGGCGGAGTCCGACTCCCGTAGGAGTCCGGACAAAGTCTTCCTGCAGTCGAAGTCGGGGACAAAGTCCGGCTCCCGTAGGAGTCCGGACGAAGTTTACCTGCAATTGGAGTTGGGGACGAAGTCCGGCTCCCGTAGGAGTCCGGACGAAGTTCTCACGCAGTCGAAGTCGGTGAAGTCTGGCCCCCATAGGGGTCCGGGCGTTGTCCTCACGCAGTCAAAGTCGGTGAAGTCTGGCCCCCGTAGGGGTTCGGGCGAAGTCCTCATGCAGTCGAAGTCGGTGAAGTCCGGCCCCCATTGGGGCCCGTCTGCTGTGAAGAATCTGGTCGACACTGGTGGGGGTTGATTCATTGGCAAAACTTGGGAATGTTGCGGAGGCTCGGCTGCCAGAGAGGTTCGGAGAGATACCGCCAAAGGTCGGAAGTCAGTTGGATCCCCGGAGGGTCACTCCTGGCGCGAACTTCGACTGGGGGGTATTTTATACCCAACACCAGTCCCCCTACTTTCGAGTTCGAATTTCGAATGAAGAAAGTACAGAGAAATTTTTACAGCCGAAGTTGTCCCCTTGAATCCTGTGCACGATCTCCCCCAGATATTTTGGCATTAAATGCGCGCGTGTTGGAGTCTTTTCGAATCGGGGCGATTCGAAGGGACCTTTCGGAATTCTCGCTGATACGTTGGCCCAAGTACGACGTAGTAATGGCTCTGTCAGCTGTCAGCCACTTTTAGCCGCCTGCTGTGGCGAGTGGGACACGTGGCGAGCATGGGTCGGCCTGGAGAGATCCATGATCATTATAGCGCCGGATCCTCGGGTCTATTTAAACCCGCCTTTTAGCCTTTGGAGGCCTCATTCCGCCTGAAAGTTCCGTTGGTGTCTGCCTTCTCTCTAAAAGCTCTGACCCCCTTTGACGTCCGCCTTGGCCCTAAGCATTCTTCGAGTCGTCCCTATCCTCGCCCCTCTGCATCCTTCAGAGCGATCTAGATTAGTCCCGGAACTTTTATTTTCTTCTTGCCATTTAGGGACCTTTTCTCCTTCATTTTTCTTCTGCCGCATTCTCCTTGTTTGGTCCTCCGCAAACCTTTCGCTCCTTGTCCCGCCTGATTTCTCTAGGATCTTTAGGGCCTTTATTTGAAATGTCTTCTGGCACCTCCGCCTCTAGTGGTTCCAGGAGTTCGTCCACGTCAGCCCCCCAGGACCCCCACACTGTACGTGAACCCGCATCTAGGGCTGGGCCTCGCCCGATTTTTACGTCGGGTGCCGTACCTTATTCTCTGACTCCGGACGAACTTCTACTGATAAGTGTTCAGTATGGAGTTCCTCCGGAGTATGATCTGGAGCTTTCCGGTCCCTCCGACCGGGCCAGCACCCCCCACCTGGTTGTTTCTGCCTGTATCAGGAGGCCTTCCGTGTCGGACTTCGGCTTCCACTTCCGCCTTTCATCGTCCTCCTCTTCCATTTCTTAGATATTTCTTTAGCTTCAGTAGCACCAAATTTCTTTAGATTCTTGATAGGATTCCTCTCCCTTTGCTATGTAGTCGAAGTTCAGCCATCTCTTTCTTTGTTTAGGCACTTTTACACCTTCAAGCGTCACCCCTCGGCAAAGGACTGGTGGTATTTCTCCCCCCAGTTTGGCAAGAAGGGGTTGCTGAAAGGTGCTCCCTCTTCAATCCATAACTGGAAGGAGAAGTACCTCTTCGTCCATTGCCCTACCTTGAGGCTGGGATTGCCCCGTTGGGGCTCCCTAAGGGACTCTGTCCACCGGGCTCCTAGCCTGGGGGAGGACGACCTTCAGGCCGCTCGGAGGCTTCTTGGTTATTCTGCTCCTTCCCTTCCCAACCTTCTGAAGGAGCAGTTTTTGTTCAACATCGGCCTGAGACCCCTAGATCCTGCGAGTATCCCATCTTTCCTTTCCTCTTTTTTTTTTTTCGCACGCCACTTCTTCCTTTTTTACCCCGTCACTAATTTGTTTTCTTTTTTTTTAGGGATGAACGTCGAGGCAGCACGGATGCTCGTCAGGGGTCTCAAGGCCCATAAAAGAAAAGGCACCGTAGCCTCTGAATCGGCGAAGAAGGCTAGAACGGAGGAGACGAGCTCGGCTGTGCCTGCCCAGGCGGCCTTCATAGTCGAAGTTCCTTCGGACGCCGAACCTCCGGCTCCCCGGACTTCTTCCAGGAGTCCCCCCACTGAGGTTCCCGTTCCGGGGTCCGCTCCGCGGAGGCACCCGGGGTCGAGAGGGGAGGAGAAGAATGTCGGTGGCCCATAGGGCGAGCAGCCATCGGACCACCATTGAAGAGTCCCACGGTTCCGAAGAAGAGCCGGGGGAGAATCCTTTCAATGACAGGGACTTAATAAAGTTGCTGATTGACGACTGCATCCTGCCTGAGGTCGTCCAGAGGATTGATCACGCCGATCCTGAACAGCGGGTTTGGGACTCCCTTGGGTCCTTTCTCGAGGTAAACAGATTCACCTCCCTCCTTCCTTTCGCACCTTTATTTAATTAATTCTCCAACTCCTATTCTGACCTCCTGGCCGTCCTTGCAGATCGGGCACCAGCTCCTCGCCAACATCGAGATGATGAACCGGGCGAGAAGGGATGCCATCCAGGCGGAGGTGCATCGTCGGACCGAAGTCACCCGCCTCCAAGAAAAGGTTGCTGAGGTAGCCAACCTCCAAGAGGCCCTAGAGAAAGAGAAGCAGGCCCTGGAGCAAGAGAAGCAGACCTCGGAGGAGACGGTGAGGAAGGTAGAGGCCGAGGTCGCCAATTTGGCGGAGCAGATCCCTGTCCTGGTCTCGGAGGCCAGGGTTCTGGCGGTGGAGGAGTTCAAGGCCTCTGCGGAGATGAGGGATCTGAACGTCAAGTTCGGCCAAGAGGCCTTCATTAAAGGATTCGAGCTCTGCCAGGAGAAGGTGGTTTAGAGATTTCTCGAGCTTGACCTCAGCTTCTTGGGCGAGGTGTTTGAAGACGAAGCCGGTCCCTCTCCCACTGCTACCGCCATCGCTGCTCCTCTTCTGGGGACACTGAGCTCCCCAGCCCCTACTTCAGAGGTCTGAGACCTTTGACCTTGTATTCTTCTTTTACTGCAAATTTTTTTTCTTTTCCCTCTTGTCCTTAAGAAATATTCAATCAATAAAGTTGAATTTCTCCCTATGGAGGGCTTCTCCACTCTCCCTTCCTCCTCCTTTTTTGTTTTTCTTTCTGCAATGGGACGCGCCTTGACGCTTTTATCTCCCGATGGCAGTGTCCTGCCGTAGCGCTTCCCCTACCATGGGAGATTCTGCTGAAGTCCACGATCTAGCATCTAAAGAAGAAAATTCATCATTTGATAAAGAGGTCGAAGAAGATGGATGGCGAACTTCACAGGTTGAGGGAGAGCCACTCTGAAGCCACCACGGAGGCCACCCGCTTTCAGAACCTCCACGTGAAGGGGATCATGGAGTACAGCTGGAGGAAGGCGAACTTTGAGAAGGAGCTCGAGGAGCACAAGAAGTGCACCAGTGATCGATCTTGAGCTTAAGCTGTCAAGATCAGTTCTCTCAGAGTGGAGCTATCGGCTGCACAGGAGAGGATTAGCCAGTTGGAAGGAAGTTCATCCTGGCACTTGACTCAGATCGACAGCGATCAGGAATGGTCGAAGAAGGTCTCCGACCTTCAGCAATAGCTCCAAGATGTCAAGGTGAGCTATGATGCGTACCGAGCTGGCTGGCGCAAGCAGGTGGATGAATATAAGGGGAGGCTCAGGATGGTGACCGACGAGGTTGCCTGCCTTCAGAGGCAGCTAGCTGGAGGGGCTCAGCTTGCTCCCGCTCTGGATTCCAGCGAACTCCAATCCTTGAGAAGAACCGTAGAAGAACTATCTGTCACCCTTGGGGAGGGAAGGTCGAGCTGCAGCAATTGAAGATCCAGCTGGTATGCGAGCAGCAGGCCGTCAAGGATGCGGAGGCAGAATCCGAGGTCCTGAGAAAAAGGCATCGAGAGGCAGAGAACGAAAGCCAGCGATTTCATCGAAGATACATGGAGATATTAATGAGAGAGAGAGAATTGGAAGCAGAAGTCGAAAGTTTAAGGCACTCCCTGATGAGGGCCGAAGCCGAAAGTTCGAGGTCGGAGGAAGCCGGCCCTCTTAGGGCTCTTTTTGTCCTTTGTTCCTCTAAGTGTCCTCTTTTGTCGCTTCTCTGTTTGTCATCGCCGTTGTTGCTGTCGTTGTTGATTTTGTCATTTTTTTCTTCTTCGGGCTTCAGGCTCTGTAATGCATGTTTTGCTAATGAAATGAAAAGGTCTTGCTATCTTATCCGTATGTCGTGTTGAACTGTCGTGTGCCGAACTTCCTTCATTTTTGTCCCGCGTGATGTCGATGTTGTTCGAGGATTCCTTGTTCATCTGTGTATTAGGTCATCATTGTCAAGTTTTCGGTTCGCATCGACGCCGCTTGGAGGTTCCTGGTTATCACCGTGTCGGTTTTGCGTTTCGTTTGCGACCATAGATCTTACTCTCTCTTCCTCCCTCTTCATAGAGATGA